>NW_026701601.1:0-7500 GCF_030435755.1 Ochotona princeps | reverse complement strand
GTTTAGGGTTAGGGTTAGGGTTAGGGTTAGGGTTAGGGTTAGGGTTAGGGTTAGGGTTAGGGTTAGGGTTAGGGTTAGGGTTAGGGTTAGGGTTAGGGTTAGGGTTAGGGTTAGGGTTAGGGTTAGGGTTAGGGTTAGGGTTAGGGTTAGGGTTAGGTTAGGGTTAGGGTTAGGGTTAGGGTTAGGGTTAGGGTTAGGGTTAGGGTTAGGGTTAGGGTTAGGGTTAGGGTTAGGGTTAGGGTTAGGGTTAGGGTTAGGGTTAGGGTTAGGGTTAGGGTTAGGGTTAGGGTTAGGGTTAGGGTTAGGGTTAGGGTTAGGGTTAGGGGTTAGGGTTAGGGTTAGGGTTAGGGTTAGGGTTAGGGTTAGGGTTAGGGTTAGGGTTAGGGTTAGGGTTAGGGTTAGGGTTAGGGTTAGGGTTAGGGTTAGGGTTAGGGTTAGGGTTAGGGTTAGGGTTAGGGTTAGGGTTAGGGTTAGGGTTAGGGTTAGGGTTAGGGTTAGGGTTAGGGTTAGGGTTAGGGTTAGGGTTAGGGTTAGGGTTAGGGTTAGGGTTAGGGTTAGGGTTAGGGTTAGGGTTAGGGTTAGGGTTAGGGTTAGGGTTAGGGTTAGGTTAGGGTTAGGGTTAGGGTTAGGGTTAGGGTTAGGGTTAGGGTTAGGGTTAGGGTTAGGGTTAGGGGTTAGGGTTAGGGTTAGGGTTAGGGTTAGGGTTAGGGTTAGGGTTAGGGTTAGGGTTAGGGTTAGGGTTAGGGTTAGGGTTAGGGTTAGGGTTAGGGTTAGGGTTAGGGTTAGGGTTAGGGTTAGGGTTAGGGTTAGGGTTAGGGTTAGGGTTAGGTTAGGGTTAGGGTTAGGGTTAGGGGTTAGGGTTAGGGTTAGGGTTAGGGTTAGGGTTAGGGTTAGGGTTAGGGTTAGGGTTAGGGTTAGGGTTAGGGTTAGGGTTAGGGTTAGGGTTAGGGTTAGGGTTAGGGTTAGGGTTAGGGTTAGGGTTAGGGTTAGGGTTAGGGTTAGGGTTAGGGTTAGGGTTAGGGTTAGGGTTAGGGTTAGGGTTAGGGTTAGGGGTTAGGGTTAGGGTTAGGGTTAGGGTTAGGGTTAGGGTTAGGGTTAGGGTTAGGGTTAGGGTTAGGGTTAGGGTTAGGGTTAGGGTTAGGGTTAGGTTAGGGTTAGGGTTAGGGTTAGGGTTAGGGTTAGGGTTAGGGTTAGGGTTAGGGTTAGGGTTAGGGTTAGGGTTAGGGTTAGGGTTAGGGTTAGGGTTAGGGTTAGGGTTAGGGTTAGGGTTAGGGTTAGGGTTAGGGTTAGGGTTAGGGTTAGGGGTTAGGGTTAGGGTTAGGGTTAGGGTTAGGGTTAGGGTTAGGGTTAGGGTTAGGGTTAGGGTTAGGGTTAGGGGTTAGGGTTAGGGTTAGGGTTAGGGTTAGGGTTAGGGTTAGGGTTAGGGTTAGGGTTAGGGTTAGGGTTAGGGTTAGGGTTAGGGTTAGGGTTAGGGTTAGGGTTAGGGTTAGGGTTAGGGTTAGGGTTAGGTTAGGGTTAGGGTTAGGGTTAGGGTTAGGGTTAGGGTTAGGGTTAGGGTTAGGGTTAGGGTTAGGGTTAGGGTTAGGGTTAGGGTTAGGGTTAGGGTTAGGGTTAGGGTTAGGGTTAGGGTTAGGGTTAGGGTTAGGGTTAGGGTTAGGGTTAGGGTTAGGGTTAGGGTTAGGGTTAGGGTTAGGGTTAGGGTTAGGGTTAGGGTTAGGGTTAGGGTTAGGGTTAGGGTTAGGGTTAGGGTTAGGGTTAGGGTTAGGGTTAGGTTAGGGTTAGGGTTAGGGTTAGGGTTAGGGTTAGGGTTAGGGTTAGGGTTAGGGTTAGGGTTAGGGTTAGGGTTAGGGTTAGGGTTAGGGTTAGGGTTAGGGTTAGGGTTAGGGTTAGGGTTAGGGTTAGGGTTAGGGTTAGGGTTAGGGTTAGGGTTAGGGTTAGGGTTAGGGTTAGGGTTAGGGTTAGGGTTAGGGTTAGGGTTAGGGTTAGGGTTAGGGTTAGGGTTAGGGTTAGGGTTAGGGTTAGGGTTAGGGTTAGGGTTAGGGTTAGGGTTAGGGTTAGGGTTAGGGTTAGGGTTAGGGTTAGGGTTAGGGTTAGGGTTAGGGTTAGGGTTAGGGTTAGGGTTAGGGTTAGGGTTAGGGTTAGGGTTAGGGTTAGGGTTAGGGTTAGGGTTAGGGTTAGGGTTAGGGTTAGGGTTAGGGTTAGGGTTAGGGTTAGGGTTAGGGTTAGGGTTAGGGTTAGGGTTAGGGTTAGGGTTAGGGTTAGGGTTAGGGTTAGGGTTAGGGTTAGGGTTAGGGTTAGGGTTAGGGTTAGGGTTAGGGTTAGGGTTAGGGTTAGGGTTAGGGTTAGGGTTAGGGTTAGGGTTAGGGTTAGGGTTAGGGTTAGGGTTAGGGTTAGGGTTAGGGTTAGGGTTTAGGGTTAGGGTTAGGGTTAGGGTTAGGGTTAGGGTTAGGGTTAGGGTTAGGGTTAGGGTTAGGGTTAGGGTTAGGGTTAGGGTTAGGGTTAGGGTTAGGGTTAGGGTTAGGGTTAGGGTTAGGGTTAGGGTTAGGTTAGGGTTAGGGTTAGGGTTAGGGTTAGGGTTAGGGTTAGGGTTAGGGTTAGGGTTAGGGTTAGGGTTAGGGTTAGGGTTAGGGTTAGGGTTAGGTTAGGGTTAGGGTTAGGGTTAGGGTTAGGGTTAGGGTTAGGGTTAGGGTTAGGGTTAGGGTTAGGGTTAGGGTTAGGGTTAGGGTTAGGGTTAGGGTTAGGGTTAGGGTTAGGGTTAGGGTTAGGGTTAGGGTTAGGGTTAGGGTTAGGGTTAGGGTTAGGGTTAGGGTTAGGGTTAGGGTTAGGGTTAGGTTAGGGTTAGGGTTAGGGTTAGGGTTAGGGTTAGGGTTAGGGTTAGGGTTAGGGTTAGGGTTAGGGTTAGGGTTAGGGTTAGGGTTAGGGTTAGGGTTAGGGTTAGGGTTAGGGTTAGGGTTAGGGTTAGGGTTAGGGTTAGGGTTAGGGTTAGGGTTAGGGTTAGGGTTAGGGTTAGGGTTAGGGTTAGGGTTAGGGTTAGGGTTAGGGTTAGGGTTAGGGTTAGGGTTAGGGTTAGGGTTAGGGTTAGGGTTAGGGTTAGGGTTAGGGTTAGGGTTAGGGTTAGGGTTAGGGTTAGGGTTAGGGTTAGGGTTAGGGTTAGGGTTAGGGTTAGGGTTAGGGTTAGGGTTAGGGTTAGGGTTAGGGTTAGGGTTAGGGTTAGGGTTAGGGTTAGGGTTAGGGTTAGGGTTAGGTTAGGGTTAGGGTTAGGGTTAGGGTTAGGGTTAGGGTTAGGGTTAGGGTTAGGGTTAGGGTTAGGGTTAGGGTTAGGGTTAGGGTTAGGGTTAGGGTTAGGTTAGGGTTAGGGTTAGGGTTAGGGTTAGGGTTAGGGTTAGGGTTAGGGTTAGGGTTAGGGTTAGGGTTAGGGTTAGGGTTAGGGTTAGGGTTAGGGTTAGGGTTAGGGTTAGGGTTAGGGTTAGGGTTAGGGTTAGGGTTAGGGTTAGGGTTAGGGTTAGGGTTAGGGTTAGGGTTAGGGTTAGGGTTAGGGTTAGGGTTAGGGTTAGGGTTAGGGTTAGGGTTAGGGTTAGGTTAGGGTTAGGGTTAGGGTTAGGGTTAGGGTTAGGGTTAGGGTTAGGGTTTAGGGTTAGGGTTAGGGTTAGGGTTAGGGTTAGGGTTAGGGTTAGGGTTAGGGTTAGGGTTAGGGTTAGGGTTAGGGTTAGGGTTAGGGTTAGGGTTAGGGTTAGGGTTAGGTTAGGGTTAGGGTTAGGGTTAGGGTTAGGGTTAGGGTTAGGGTTAGGGTTAGGGTTAGGGTTAGGGTTAGGGTTAGGGTTAGGGTTAGGGTTAGGGTTAGGGTTAGGGTTAGGGTTAGGGTTAGGGTTAGGGTTAGGGTTAGGGTTAGGGTTAGGGTTAGGGTTAGGGTTAGGGTTAGGGTTAGGGTTAGGGTTAGGGTTAGGGTTAGGGTTAGGGTTAGGGTTAGGGTTAGGGTTAGGGTTAGGGTTAGGGTTAGGGTTAGGGTTAGGGTTAGGGTTAGGGTTAGGGTTAGGGTTAGGGTTAGGGTTAGGGTTAGGGTTAGGGTTAGGGTTAGGGTTAGGGTTAGGGTTAGGGTTAGGGTTAGGGTTAGGTTAGGGTTAGGGTTAGGGTTAGGGTTAGGGTTAGGTAGGTTAGGGTTAGGGTTAGGGTTAGGGTTAGGGTTAGGGTTAGGGTTAGGGTTAGGGTTAGGGTTAGGGTTAGGGTTAGGGTTAGGGTTAGGGTTAGGGTTAGGGTTAGGGTTAGGGTTAGGGTTAGGGTTAGGGTTAGGGTTAGGGTTAGGGTTAGGGTTAGGGTTAGGGTTAGGGTTAGGGTTAGGGTTAGGGTTAGGGTTAGGGTTAGGGTTAGGGTTAGGGTTAGGGTTAGGGTTAGGGTTAGGGTTAGGGTTAGGGTTAGGGTTAGGGTTAGGGTTAGGGTTAGGGTTAGGGTTAGGGTTAGGGTTAGGGTTAGGGTTAGGGTTAGGGTTAGGGTTAGGGTTAGGGTTAGGGTTAGGGTTAGGGTTAGGGTTAGGGTTAGGGTTAGGGTTAGGGTTAGGGTTAGGGTTAGGGTTAGGGTTAGGGTTAGGTTAGGGTTAGGGTTAGGGTTAGGGTTAGGGTTAGGGTTAGGGTTAGGGTTAGGGTTAGGGTTAGGGTTAGGGTTAGGGTTAGGGTTAGGGTTAGGGTTAGGGTTAGGGTTAGGGTTAGGGTTAGGGTTAGGTTAGGGTTAGGGTTAGGGTTAGGGTTAGGGTTAGGGTTAGGGTTAGGGTTAGGGTTAGGGTTAGGGTTAGGGTTAGGGTTAGGGTTAGGGTTAGGGTTAGGGTTAGGGGTAGGGTTAGGGTTAGGGTTAGGGTTAGGGTTAGGGTTAGGGTTAGGGTTAGGGTTAGGGTTAGGGTTAGGGTTAGGGTTAGGGTTAGGGTTAGGGTTAGGGTTAGGGTTAGGGTTAGGGTTAGGGTTAGGGTAGGGTTAGGGTTAGGGTTAGGGTTAGGGTTAGGGTTAGGTTAGGGTTAGGGTTAGGGTTAGGGTTAGGGTTAGGGTTAGGGTTAGGGTTAGGGTTAGGGTTAGGGTTAGGGTTAGGGTTAGGGTTAGGGTTAGGGTTAGGGTTAGGTTAGGGTTAGGGTTAGGGTTAGGGTTAGGGTTAGGTTAGGGTTAGGGTTAGGGTTAGGGTTAGGGTTAGGGTTAGGGTTAGGGTTAGGGTTAGGGTTAGGGTTAGGGTTAGGGTTAGGGTTAGGGTTAGGGTTAGGGTTAGGGTTAGGGTTAGGGTTAGGGTTAGGGTTAGGTTAGGGTTAGGGTTAGGGTTAGGGTTAGGTTAGGGTTAGGGTTAGGGTTAGGGTTAGGGTTAGGGTTAGGGTTAGGGTTAGGGTTAGGGTTAGGGTTAGGGTTAGGGTTAGGGTTAGGGTTAGGGTTAGGGTTAGGGTTAGGGTTAGGGTTAGGGTTAGGGTTAGGGTTAGGGTTAGGGTTAGGGTTAGGGTTAGGGTTAGGGTTAGGGTTAGGGTTAGGGTTAGGGTTAGGGTTAGGGTTAGGGTTAGGGTTAGGGTTAGGGTTAGGGTTAGGGTTAGGTTAGGGTTAGGGTTAGGGTTAGGGTTAGGGTTAGGGTTAGGGTTAGGGTTAGGGTTAGGGTTAGGGTTAGGGTTAGGGTTAGGGTTAGGGTTAGGGTTAGGGTTAGGGTTAGGGTTAGGGTTAGGGTTAGGGTTAGGGTTAGGGTTAGGGTTAGGGTTAGGGTTAGGGTTAGGGTTAGGGTTAGGGTTAGGGTTAGGGTTAGGGTTAGGGTTAGGGTTAGGTTAGGGTTAGGGTTAGGGTTAGGGTTAGGGTTAGGGTTAGGGTTAGGGTTAGGGTTAGGGTTAGGGTTAGGGTTAGGGTTAGGGTTAGGGTTAGGGTTAGGGTTAGGGTTAGGGTTAGGGTTAGGGTTAGGGTTAGGGTTAGGGTTAGGGTTAGGGTTAGGGTTAGGGTTAGGGTTAGGGTTAGGGTTAGGGTTAGGGTTAGGGTTAGGGTTAGGGTTAGGGTTAGGGTTAGGGTTAGGGTTAGGGTTAGGGTTAGGGTTAGGGTTAGGGTTAGGGTTAGGGTTAGGGTTAGGGTTAGGGTTAGGGTTAGGGTTAGGGTTAGGGTTAGGGTTAGGGTTAGGGTTAGGGTTAGGGTTAGGGTTAGGGTTAGGGTTAGGGTTAGGGTTAGGGTTAGGGTTAGGGTTAGGGTTAGGGTTAGGGTTAGGGTTAGGGTTAGGGTTAGGGTTAGGGTTAGGTTAGGGTTAGGGTTAGGGTTAGGGTTAGGGTTAGGGTTAGGGTTAGGGTTAGGTTAGGGTTAGGGTTAGGGTTAGGGTTAGGGTTAGGGTTAGGGTTAGGGTTAGGGTTAGGGTTAGGGTTAGGGTTAGGGTTAGGGTTAGGGTTAGGGTTAGGGTTAGGGTTAGGGTTAGGGTTAGGGTTAGGGTTAGGGTTAGGGTTAGGGTTAGGGTTAGGGTTAGGGTTAGGGTTAGGGTTAGGGTTAGGGTTAGGGTTAGGGTTAGGGTTAGGGTTAGGGTTAGGGTTAGGGTTAGGGTTAGGGTTAGGGTTAGGGTTAGGGTTAGGGTTAGGGTTAGGGTTAGGGTTAGGGTTAGGGTTAGGGTTAGGGTTAGGGTTAGGGTTAGGGTTAGGGTTAGGGTTAGGGTTAGGGTTAGGGTTAGGGTTAGGGTTAGGGTTAGGGTTAGGGTTAGGGTTAGGGTTAGGGTTAGGGTTAGGGTTAGGGTTAGGGTTAGGGTTAGGGTTAGGGTTAGGGTTAGGGTTAGGGTTAGGGTTAGGGTTAGGGTTAGGGTTAGGGTTAGGGTTAGGGTTAGGGTTAGGGTTAGGGTTAGGGTTAGGGTTAGGGTTAGGGTTAGGGTTAGGGTTAGGGTTAGGGTTAGGGTTAGGGTTAGGGTTAGGGTTAGGGTTAGGGTTAGGGTTAGGGTTAGGGTTAGGGTTAGGGTTAGGGTTAGGGTTAGGGTTAGGGTTAGGGTTAGGGTTAGGGTTAGGGTTAGGGTTAGGGTTAGGGTTAGGGTTAGGGTTAGGGTTAGGGTTAGGGTTAGGGTTAGGGTTAGGGTTAGGGTTAGGGTTAGGGTTAGGGTTAGGGTTAGGGTTAGGGTTAGGGTTAGGGTTAGGGTTAGGGTTAGGGTTAGGGTTAGGGTTAGGGTTAGGGTTAGGGTTAGGGTTAGGGTTAGGGTTAGGGTTAGGGTTAGGGTTAGGGTTAGGGTTAGGGTTAGGGTTAGGGTTAGGGTTAGGGTTAGGGTTAGGGTTAGGGTTAGGGTTAGGGTTAGGGTTAGGGTTAGGGTTAGGGTTAGGGTTAGGGTTAGGGTTAGGGTTAGGGTTAGGGTTAGGGTTAGGGTTAGGGTTAAGGGTTAGGGTTAGGGTTAGGGTTAGGGTTAGGGTTAGGGTTAGGGTTAGGGTTAGGGTTAGGGTTAGTGTTAGGTTAGGGTTAGGGTTAGGGTTAGGGTTAGGGTTAGGGTTAGGGTTAGGGTTAGGGTTAGGGTTAGGGTTAGGGTTAGGGTTAGAGGTTAGGGTTAGGG
>NW_026701600.1:0-25523 GCF_030435755.1 Ochotona princeps | reverse complement strand
AACACTGCATGTTGGTGAAGGGCATATTGAAGAAGGATCAGCCGAGTGGTTCTTGTGGGAGAACAACTCCATTTGGCTCACTAACTTCACACACCATCAGGCTTCCAAGCAGCTCTCAAGGAAACTCAGTTTTCACACTCTATGCTTAGTGCCCTTTGAGTGCATTATCTAGGAATGAACCTGGTAGAGCATCCCACACAAACGAATGCTCCACATGCGGGTTTCACATGCCACCAACTCCACATTCACAGGCAACTTCAGTGCCACAGCCGTTTTCAGATAGCCCTCAATGCAAAGGCTCTAGACGCAAATATTGGTGTGAGAGCTAATTCAATCAAGGAAACACTGCATGTTGGTGAAGGGCATATTGAAGAAGGATCAGCCGAGTGGTTTTTGTGGGAGAACAACTCCATTTGGCTCACTAACTTCACACACCATCAGGCTTCCAAGCAGCTCTCAAGGAAACTCAGTTTTCACACTCTATGCTTATTGCCCTTTGAGAGCATTATCTAGGAATGAACCTGGTAGAGCATCCCACACAAACGAATGCTCCACATGCGGGTTTCACATGCCACCAACTCCACATTCACAGGCAACTTTAGCGCCACAGCCGTTTTCAGATAGCCCTCAATGCAAAGGCTCTAGACGCAAATATTGGTGTGAGAGCTAATTCAATCAAGGAAACACTGCATGTTGGTGAAGGGCATATTGAAGAAGGATCAGCCGAGTGGTTCTTGTGGGAGAACAACTCCATTTGGCTCACTAACTTCACACACCATCAGGCTTCCAAGCAGCTCTCAAGGAAAATCAGTTTTCACACTCTATGCTTAGTGCCCTTTGAGTGCCTAGGACTGAAATGAAGCTTGGTGAGCATCCCACACAAACGAATGCTCCACATGCGGGTTTCACATGCCACCAACTCCACATTCACAGGCAACTTCAGCGCCACAGCTGTTTTCAGATAGCCCTCAATGCAAAGGCTCTAGACGCAAATATTGGTGTGGGGGATAATTCAATCAAGGAAACACTGCATGTTGGTGAAGGGCATATTGAAGAAGGATCAGCCGAGTGGTTCTTGTGGGAGAACAACTCCATTTGGCTCACTAACTTCACACACCATCAGGCTTCCAAGCAGCTCTCAAGGAAACTCAGTTTTCACACTCTATTCTTATTGCCCTTTGAGTGCCTAGGACTGAAATGAACCTGGTAGAGCATCCCACACAAACGAATGCTCCACATACGGGTTTCACATGCCACCAACTCCACATTCACAGGCAACTTCAGCGCCACAGCCGTTTTCAGATAGCCCTCAATGCAAAGGCTCTAGACGCAAATATTGGTGTGAGAGCTAATTCAATCAAGGAAACACTGCATGTTGGTGAAGGGCATATTGAAGAAGGATCAGCCGAGTGGTTCTTGTGTGAGAACAACTCCATTTGGCTCACTAACTTCACACACCATCAGGCTTCCAAGCAGCTCTCAAGGAAACTCAGTTTTCACACTCTATGCTTAGTGCCCTTTGAGTGCATTATCTAGGAATGAACCTGGTAGAGCATCCCACACAAACGAATGCTTCACATGCGGGTTTCACATGCCACCAACTCCACATTCACAGGCAACTTCAGCGCCACAGCCGTTTTCAGATAGCCCTCAATGCAAAGGCTCTAGACGCAAATATTGGTGTGAGAGCTAATTCAATCAAGGAAACACTGCATGTTGGTGAAGGGCATATTGAAGAAGGATCAGCCGAGTGGTTCTTGTGGGAGAACAACTCCATTTGGCTCACTAACTTCACACACCATCAGGCTTCCAAGCAGCTCTCAAGGAAACTCAGTTTTCACACTCTATGCTTAGTGCCCTTTGAGTGCCTAGGACTGAAAAGAAGCTTGGTGAGCATCCCACACAAACGAATGCTCCACATGCGGGTTTCACATGCCACCAACTCCACATTCACTGGCAGCTTCAGCGCCACAGCCATTTTCAGATAGCCCTCAATGCAAAGGCTCTAGACGCAAATATTGGTGTGAGAGCTAATTCAATCAAGGAAACACTGCATGTTGGTGAAGGGCATATTGAAGAAGGATCAGCCGAGTGGTTCTTGTGGGAGAACAACTCCATTTGGCTCACTAACTTCACACACCATCAGGCTTCCAAGCAGCTCTCAAGGAAACTCAGTTTTCACACTCTATGCTTAGTGCCCTTTGAGTGCATTATCTAGGAATGAACCTGGTAGAGCATCCCACACAAACGAATGCTCCACATGCGGGTTTCACATGCCACCAACTCCACATTGACAGGCAACTTCAGCGCCACAGCCGTTTTCAGATAGCCCTCAATGCAAAGGCTCTAGACGCAAATATTGGTGTGAGAGCTAATTCAATCATGGAAACACTGCATGTTGGTGAAGGGCATATTGAAGAAGGATCAGCCGAGTGGTTCTTGTGGGGAGAACAACTCCATTTGGCTCACTAACTTCACACGACCATCATTCTTCCAAGCAGCTCTCAAGGAAACTCAGTTTTCACACTCTATGCTTAGTGCCCTTTGAGTACCTAGGACTGAAATGAAGCTTGGTCAGCATCCCACACAAACGAATGCTCCACATGCGGGTTTCACATGCCACCAACTCCACATTCACAGGCAACTTCAGCGCCACAGCCGTTTTCAGATAGCCCTCAATGCAAAGGCTCTAGACGCAAATATTGGTGTGGGGGATAATTCAATCAAGGAAACACTGCAAGTTGGTGAAGGGCATATTGAAGAAGGATCAGCCGAGTGGTTCTTGTGGGAGAACAACTCCATTTGGCTCACTAACTTCACACACCATCAGGCTTCCAAGCAGCTCTCAAGGAAACTCAGTTTTCACATTCTATGCTTAGTGCCCTTTGAGAGCATTATCTAGGAATGAACCTGGTAGAGCATCCCACACAAATGAATGCTTCACATGCGGGTTTCACATGCCACCAACTCCACATTCACAGGAAACTTTAGCGCCACAGCCGTTTTCAGATAGCCCTCAATGCAAAGGCTCTAGACGCAAATATTGGTGTGAGAGCTAATTCAATCAAGGAAACACTGCATGTTGGTGAAGGGCATATTGAAGAAGGATCAGCCGAGTGGTTCTTGTGGGAGAACAACTCCATTTGGCTCACTAACTTCACACACCATCAGGCTTCCAAGCAGCTCTCAAGGAAACTCAGTTTTCACACTCTATGCTTAGTGCCCTTTGAGTGCCTAGGATTGAAATGAACCTGGTAGAGCATCCCACACAAACGAATGCTCCACATGCGGGTTTCACATGCCACCAACTCCACATTCACAGGCAACTTCAGAGCCACAGCCGTTTTCAGATAGCCCTCAATGCAAAGGCTCTAGATACAAATATTGGTGTGAGAGCTAATTCAATCAAGGAAACACTGCATGTTGGTGAAGGGCATATTGAAGAAGGATCAGCCGAGTGATTCTTGTGGGAGAACAACTCCATTTGGCTCACTAACTTCACACACCATCAGGCTTCCAAGCAGCTCTCAAGGAAACTCAGTTTTCACACTCTATGCTTAGTGCCCTTTGAGTGCATTATCTAGGAATGAACCTGATAGAGCATCCCACACAAACGAATGCTCCACATGCGGGTTTCACATGCCACCAACTCCACATTCACAGGCAACTTCAGCGCCACAGCCGTTTTCAGATAGTCCTCAATGCAAAGGCTCTAGACGCAAATATTGGTGTGAGAGCTAATTCAATCAAGGAAACACTGCATGTTGGTGAAGGGCATATTGAAGAAGGATCAGCCGAGTGGTTCTTGTGGGAGAACAACTCCATTTGGCTCACTAACTTCACACACCATCAGGCTTCCAAGCAGCTCTCAAGGAAACTCAGTTTTCACACTTTATGCTTAGTGCCCTTTGAGTGCCTAGGACTGAAATGAAGCTTGGTGAGCATCCCACACAAACGAATGCTCCACATACGGGTTTCACATGCCACCAACTCCACATTCACAGGCAACTTCAGCGAAACAGCTGTTTTCAGATAGCCCTCAATGCAAAGGCTCTAGACGCAAATATTGGTGTGGGGGATAATTCAATCAAGGAAACACTGCATGTTGGTGAAGGGCATATTGAAGAAGGATCAGCCGAGTGTTTTTTTGTGGGAGAACAACTCCATTTGGCTCACTAACTTCACACACCATCAGGCTTCCAAGCAGCTCTCAAGGAAACTCAGTTTTCACACTCTATGCTTAGTGCCCTTTGAGTGCCTAGGACTGAAATGAACCTGGTAGAGCATCCCACACAAACGAATGCTCCACATACGGGTTTCACATGCCACCAACTCCACATTCACAGGCAACTTCAGCGCCACAGCCGTTTTCAGATAGCCCTCAATGCAAAGGCTCTAGACACAAATATTGGTGTGAGAGCTAATTCAATCAAGGAAACACTGCATGTTGGTGAAGGGCATATTGAAGAAGGATCAGCCGAGTGGTTCTTGTGGGAGAACAACTCCATTTGGCTCACTAACTTCACACACCATCAGGCTTCCAAGCAGCTCTCAAGGAAACTCAGTTTTCACACTCTATGCTTAGTGCCCTTTGAGTGCATTATCTAGGAATGAACCTGGTAGAGCATCCCACACAAACGAATGCTTCACATGCGGGTTTCACATGCCACCAACTCCACATTCACAGGCAACTTCAGCGCCACAGCCGTTTTCAGATAGCCCTCAATGCAAAGGCTCTAGACGCAAATATTGGTGTGAGAGCTAATTCAATCAAGGAAACACTGCATGTTGGTGAAGGGCATATTGAAGAAGGATCAGCCGAGTGGTTCTTGTGGGAGAACAACTCCATTTGGCTCACTAACTTCACACACCATCAGGCTTCCAAGCAGCTCTCAAGGAAACTCAGTTTTCACACTCTATGCTTATTGCCCTTTGAGAGCATTATCTAGGAATGAACCTGGTAGAGCATCCCACACAAACGAATGCTCCACATGCGGGTTTCACATGCCACCAACTCCACATTCACAGGCAACTTTAGCGCCACAGCCGTTTTCAGATAGCCCTCAATGCAAAGGCTCTAGACGCAAATATTGGTGTGAGAGCTAATTCAATCAAGGAAACACTGCATGTTGGTGAAGGGCATATTGAAGAAGGATCAGCCGAGTGGTTCTTGTGGGAGAACAACTCCATTTGGCTCACTAACTTCACACACCATCAGGCTTCCAAGCAGCTCTCAAGGAAAATCAGTTTTCACACTCTATGCTTAGTGCCCTTTGAGTGCCTAGGACTGAAATGAAGCTTGGTGAGCATCCCACACAAACGAATGCTCCACATGCGGGTTTCACATGCCACCAACTCCACATTCACAGGCAACTTCAGCGCCACAGCTGTTTTCAGATAGCCCTCAATGCAAAGGCTCTAGACGCAAATATTGGTGTGGGGGATAATTCAATCAAGGAAACACTGCATGTTGGTGAAGGGCATATTGAAGAAGGATCAGCCGAGTGGTTCTTGTGGGAGAACAACTCCATTTGGCTCACTAACTTCACACACCATCAGGCTTCCAAGCAGCTCTCAAGGAAACTCAGTTTTCACACTCTATTCTTATTGCCCTTTGAGTGCCTAGGACTGAAATGAACCTGGTAGAGCATCCCACACAAACGAATGCTCCACATACGGGTTTCACATGCCACCAACTCCACATTCACAGGCAACTTCAGCGCCACAGCCGTTTTCAGATAGCCCTCAATGCAAAGGCTCTAGACGCAAATATTGGTGTGAGAGCTAATTCAATCAAGGAAACACTGCATGTTGGTGAAGGGCATATTGAAGAAGGATCAGCCGAGTGGTTCTTGTGTGAGAACAACTCCATTTGGCTCACTAACTTCACACACCATCAGGCTTCCAAGCAGCTCTCAAGGAAACTCAGTTTTCACACTCTATGCTTAGTGCCCTTTGAGTGCATTATCTAGGAATGAACCTGGTAGAGCATCCCACACAAACGAATGCTTCACATGCGGGTTTCACATGCCACCAACTCCACATTCACAGGCAACTTCAGCGCCACAGCCGTTTTCAGATAGCCCTCAATGCAAAGGCTCTAGACGCAAATATTGGTGTGAGAGCTAATTCAATCAAGGAAACACTGCATGTTGGTGAAGGGCATATTGAAGAAGGATCAGCCGAGTGGTTCTTGTGGGAGAACAACTCCATTTGGCTCACTAACTTCACACACCATCAGGCTTCCAAGCAGCTCTCAAGGAAACTCAGTTTTCACACTCTATGCTTAGTGCCCTTTGAGTGCCTAGGACTGAAATGAAGCTTGGTGAGCATCCCACACAAACGAATGCTCCACATGCGGGTTTCACATGCCACCAACTCCACATTCACTGGCAGCTTCAGCGCCACAGCCATTTTCAGATAGCCCTCAATGCAAAGGCTCTAGACGCAAATATTGGTGTGAGAGCTAATTCAATCAAGGAAACACTGCATGTTGGTGAAGGGCATATTGAAGAAGGATCAGCCGAGTGGTTCTTGTGGGAGAACAACTCCATTTGGCTCACTAACTTCACACACCATCAGGCTTCCAAGCAGCTCTCAAGGAAACTCAGTTTTCACACTCTATGCTTAGTGCCCTTTGAGTGCATTATCTAGGAATGAACCTGGTAGAGCATCCCACACAAACGAATGCTCCACATGCGGGTTTCACATGCCACCAACTCCACATTGACAGGCAACTTCAGCGCCACAGCCGTTTTCAGATAGCCCTCAATGCAAAGGCTCTAGACGCAAATATTGGTGTGAGAGCTAATTCAATCATGGAAACACTGCATGTTGGTGAAGGGCATATTGAAGAAGGATCAGCCGAGTGGTTCTTGTGGGAGAACAACTCCATTTGGCTCACTAACTTCACACACCATCATTCTTCCAAGCAGCTCTCAAGGAAACTCAGTTTTCACACTCTATGCTTAGTGCCCTTTGAGTACCTAGGACTGAAATGAAGCGTGGTCAGCATCCCACACAAACGAATGCTCCACATGCGGGTTTCACATGCCACCAACTCCACATTCACAGGCAACTTCAGCGCCACAGCCGTTTTCAGATAGCCCTCAATGCAAAGGCTCTAGACGCAAATATTGGTGTGGGGGATAATTCAATCAAGGAAACACTGCAAGTTGGTGAAGGGCATATTGAAGAAGGATCAGCCGAGTGGTTCTTGTGGGAGAACAACTCCATTTGGCTCACTAACTTCACACACCATCAGGCTTCCAAGCAGCTCTCAAGGAAACTCAGTTTTCACACTCTATGCTTAGTGCCCTTTGAGAGCATTATCTAGGAATGAACCTGGTAGAGCATCCCACACAAACGAATGCTTCACATGCGGGTTTCACATGCCACCAACTCCACATTCACAGGAAACTTTAGCGCCACAGCCGTTTTCAGATAGCCCTCAATGCAAAGGCTCTAGACGCAAATATTGGTGTGAGAGCTAATTCAATCAAGGAAACACTGCATGTTGGTGAAGGGCATATTGAAGAAGGATCAGCCGAGTGGTTCTTGTGGGAGAACAACTCCATTTGGCTCACTAACTTCACACACCATCAGGCTTCCAAGCAGCTCTCAAGGAAACTCAGTTTTCACACTCTATGCTTAGTGCCCTTTGAGTGCCTAGGATTGAAATGAACCTGGTAGAGCATCCCACACAAACGAATGCTCCACATGCGGGTTTCACATGCCACCAACTCCACATTCACAGGCAACTTCAGAGCCACAGCCGTTTTCAGATAGCCCTCAATGCAAAGGCTCTAGATACAAATATTGGTGTGAGAGCTAATTCAATCAAGGAAACACTGCATGTTGGTGAAGGGCATATTGAAGAAGGATCAGCCGAGTGATTCTTGTGGGAGAACAACTCCATTTGGCTCACTAACTTCACACACCATCAGGCTTCCAAGCAGCTCTCAAGGAAACTCAGTTTTCACACTCTATGCTTAGTGCCCTTTGAGTGCATTATCTAGGAATGAACCTGATAGAGCATCCCACACAAACGAATGCTCCACATGCGGGTTTCACATGCCACCAACTCCACATTCACAGGCAACTTCAGCGCCACAGCCGTTTTCAGATAGTCCTCAATGCAAAGGCTCTAGACGCAAATATTGGTGTGAGAGCTAATTCAATCAAGGAAACACTGCATGTTGGTGAAGGGCATATTGAAGAAGGATCAGCCGAGTGGTTCTTGTGGGAGAACAACTCCATTTGGCTCACTAACTTCACACACCATCAGGCTTCCAAGCAGCTCTCAAGGAAACTCAGTTTTCACACTCTATGCTTAGTGCCCTTTGAGTGCCTAGGACTGAAATGAAGCTTGGTGAGCATCCCACACAAACGAATGCTCCACATACGGGTTTCACATGCCACCAACTCCACATTCACAGGCAACTTCAGCGAAACAGCTGTTTTCAGATAGCCCTCAATGCAAAGGCTCTAGACGCAAATATTGGTGTGGGGGATAATTCAATCAAGGAAACACTGCATGTTGGTGAAGGGCATATTGAAGAAGGATCAGCCGAGTGTTTTTTTGTGGGAGAACAACTCCATTTGGCTCACTAACTTCACACACCATCAGGCTTCCAAGCAGCTCTCAAGGAAACTCAGTTTTCACACTCTATGCTTAGTGCCCTTTGAGTGCCTAGGACTGAAATGAACCTGGTAGAGCATCCCACACAAACGAATGCTCCACATACGGGTTTCACATGCCACCAACTCCACATTCACAGGCAACTTCAGCGCCACAGCCGTTTTCAGATAGCCCTCAATGCAAAGGCTCTAGACACAAATATTGTGTGAGAGCTAATTCAATCAAGGAAACACTGCATGTTGGTGAAGGGCATATTGAAGAAGGATCAGCCGAGTGGTTCTTGTGGAGAACAACTCCATTTGGCTCACTAACTTCACACACCATCAGGCTTCCAAGCAGCTCTCAAGGAAACTCAGTTTTCACACTCTATGCTTAGTGCCCTTTGAGTGCATTATCTAGGAATGAACCTGGTAGAGCATCCCACACAAACGAATGCTTCACATGCGGGTTTCACATGCCACCAACTCCACATTCACAGGCAACTTCAGCGCCACAGCCGTTTTCAGATAGCCCTCAATGCAAAGGCTCTAGACGCAAATATTGGTGTGAGAGCTAATTCAATCAAGGAAACACTGCATGTTGGTGAAGGGCATATTGAAGAAGGATCAGCCGAGTGGTTCTTGTGGGAGAACAACTCCATTTGGCTCACTAACTTCACACACCATCAGGCTTCCAAGCAGCTCTCAAGGAAACTCAGTTTTCACACTCTATGCTTAGTGCCCTTTGAGTACCTAGGACTGAAATGAAGCTTGGTGAGCATCCCACACAAACGAATGCTCCACATGCGGGTTTCACATGCCACCAACTCCACATTCACAGGCAACTTCAGCGCCACAGCCGTTTTCAGATAGCCCTCAATGCAAAGGCTCTAGACACAAATATTGGTGTGAGAGCTAATTCAATCAAGGAAACACTGCATGTTGGTGAAGGGCATATTGAAGAAGGATCAGCCGAGTGATTCTTGTGGGAGAACAACTCCATTTGGCTCACTAACTTCACACACCATCAGGCTTCCAAGCAGCTCTCAAGGAAACTCAGTTTTCACACTCTATGCTTAGTGCCCTTTGAGTGAGTAGGACTGAAATGAAGCTTGGTGAGCATGCCACACAAAGGAATGCTCCACATGCGGGTTTCACATGCCACCAACTCCACATTCACAGGCAACTTCAGCGCCACAGCCATTTTCAGATAGCCCTCAATGCAAAGGCTCTAGACGCAAATATTGGTGTGAGAGCTAATTCAATCAAGGAAACACTGCATGTTGGTGAAGGGCATATTGAAGAAGGATCAGCCGAGTGGTTCTTGTGGGAGAACAACTCCATTTGGCTCACTAACTTCACACACCATCAGGCTTCCAAGCAGCTCTCAAGGAAACTCAGTTTTCACACTCTATGCTTAGTGCCCTTTGAGTACCTAGGACTGAAATGAAGCTTGGTGAGCATCCCACACAAACGAATGCTCCACATGCGGGTTTCACATGCCACCAACTCCACATTGACAGGCAACTTCAGCGCCACAGCCGTTTTCAGGTAGCCCTCAATGCAAAGGCTCTAGACGCAAATATTGATGTGAGAGCTAATTCAATCAAGGAAACACTGCATGTTGGTGAAGGGCATATTGAAGAAGGATCAGCCGAGTGGTTCTTGTGGGAGAACAACTCCATTTGGCTCACTAACTTCACACACCATCAGGCTTCCAAGCAGCTCTCAAGGAAACTCAGTTTTCACACTCTATGCTTAGTGCCCCTTGAGAGCATTATCTAGGAATGAACCTGGTAGAACATCCCACACAAACGAATGCTCCACATGCGGGTTTCACATGCCACCAACTCCACATTCACAGGCAACTTCAGCGCCACAGCCGTTTTCAGATAGCCCTCAATGCAAAGGCTCTAGACGCAAATATTGGTGTGGGGGATAATTCAATCAAGGAAACACTGCATGTTGGTGAAGGGCATATTGAAGAAGGATCAGCCGAGTGGTTCTTGTGGGAGAACAACTCCATTTGGCTCACTAACTTCACACACCATCAGGCTTCCAAGCAGCTCTCAAGGAAACTCAGTTTTCACACTCTATGCTTAGTGCCCTTTGAGTGCCTAGGACTGAAATGAACCTGGTAGAGCATCCCACACAAACGAATGCTCCACATGCGGTTTTCACATGCCACCAACTCCACATTGACAGGCAACTTCAGCGCCACAGCCATTTTCAGATAGCCCTCAATGCAAAGGCTCTAGACACAAATATTGGTGTGGGGGATAATTCAATCAAGGAAACACTGCATGTTGGTGAAGGGCATATTGAAGAAGGATCAGCCGAGTGATTCTTGTGGGAAAACAACTCCATTTGGCTCACTAACTTCACACACCATCAGGCTTCCAAGCAGCTCTCAAGGAAACTCAGTTTTCACACTCTATGCTTAGTGCCCTTTGAGTGCCTAGGACTGAAATGAACCTGATAGAGCATCCCACACAAACGAATGCTCCACATACGGGTTTCACATGCCACCAACTCCACATTCACAGGCAACTTCAGCGCCACAGCCGTTTTCAGATAGCCCTCAATGCAAAGGCTCTAGACGCAAATATTGGTGTGAGAGCTAATTCAATCAAGGAAACACTGCATGTTGGTGAAGGGCATATTGAAGAAGGATCAGCGAAGTGGTTCTTGTGGGAGAACAACTCAATTTGGCTCACTAACTTCACACACCATCAGGCTTCCAAGCAGCTCTCAAGGAAACTCAGTTTTCACACTCTATGCTTAGTGCCCTTTGAGTGCATTATCTAGGAATGAACCTGGTAGAGCATCCCACACAAACGAATGCTTCACCTGCGGGTTTCACATGCCACCAACTCCACGTTCACAGGCAACTTTAGCGCCACAGCCGTTTTCAGATAGCCCTCAATGCAAAGGCTCTAGACGCAAATATTGGTGTGAGAGCTAATTCAATCAAGGAAACACTGCATGTTGGTTGTGAAGGGCATATTGAAGAAGGATCAGCCGAGTGGTTCTTGTGGGAGAACAACTCCATTTGGCTCACTAACTTCACACACCATCAGGCTTCCAAGCAGCTCTCAAGGAAACTCAGTTTTCACACTCTATGCTTAGTTCCCTTTGAGTGCATTATCTAGGAATGAACCTGGTAGAGCATCCCACACAAACGAATGCTCCACATGCGGGTTTCACATGCCACCAACTCCACATTCACAGGCAACTTCAGCGCCACAGCCGTTTTCAGATAGCCCTCAATGCAAAGGCTCTAGACGCAAATATTGGTGTGAGAGCTAATTCAATCAAGGAAACACTGCATGTTGGTGAAGGGCATATTGAAGAAGGATCAGCCGAGTGGTTTTTGTGGGAGAACAACTCCATTTGGCTCACTAACTTCACACACCATCAGGCTTCCAAGCAGCTCTCAAGGAAACTCAGTTTTCACACTCTATGCTTAGTGCCCTTTGAGTGAGTAGGACTGAAATGAAGCTTGGTGAGCATCCCACACAAACGAATGCTCCACATGCGGGTTTCACATGCCACCAACTCCACATTCACTGGCAGCTTCAGACCACAGCCATTTTCAGATAGCCCTCAATGCAAAGGCTCTAGACGCAAATATTGGTGTGAGAGCTAATTCAATCAAGGAAACACTGCATGTTGGTGAAGGGCATATTGAAGAAGGATCAGCCGAGTGGTTCTTGTGGGAGAACAACTCCATTTGGCTCACTAACTTCACACACCATCAGGCTTCCAAGCAGCTCTCAAGGAAACTCAGTTTTCACACTCTATGTTTAATGCCCTTTGAGTGCATTATCTAGTAATGAACCTGGTAGAGCATCCCACACAAACGAATGCTCCACATGGGGGTTTCACATGCCACCAACTCCACATTCACAGGCAACTTTAGCGCCACAGCCGTTTTCAGATAGCCCTCAATGCAAAGGCTCTAGACGCAAATATTGGTGTGAGAGCTAATTCAATCAAGGAAACACTGCATGTTGGTGAAGGGCATATTGAAGAAGGATCAGCCGAGTGGTTCTTGTGGGAGAACAACTCCATTTGGCTCACTAACTTCACACACCATCAGGCTTCCAAGCAGCTCTCAAGGAAACTCAGTTTTCACACTCTATGCTTAGTGCCCTTTGAGTACCTAGGACTGAAATGAAGCTTGGTGAGCATCCCACACAAACGAATGCTCCACATGCGGGTTTCACATGCCACCAACTCCACATTCACAGGCAACTTCAGCGCCACAGCTGTTTTCAGATAGCCCTCAATGCAAAGGCTCTAGACGCAAATATTGGTGTGTGGGATAATTCAATCAAGGAAACACTGCATGTTGGTGAAGGGCATATTGAAGAAGGATCAGCCGAGTGGTTCTTGTGTGAGAACAACTCCATTTGGCTCACTAACTTCACACACCATCAGGCTTCCAAGCAGCTCTCAAGGAAACTCAGTTTTCACACTCTATGCTTAGTTCCCTTTGAGTGCATTATCTAGGAATGAACCTGGTAGAGCATCCCACACAAACGAATGCTCCACATGCGGGTTTCACATGCCACCAACTCCACATTCACAGGCAACTTCAGCGCCACAGCCGTTTTCAGATAGCCCTCAATGCAAAGGCTCTAGACGCAAATATTGGTGTGAGAGCTAATTCAATCAAGGAAACACTGCATGTTGGTGAAGGGCATATTGAAGAAGGATCAGCCGAGTGGTTTTTGTGGGAGAACAACTCCATTTGGCTCACTAACTTCACACACCATCAGGCTTCCAAGCAGCTCTCAAGGAAACTCAGTTTTCACACTCTATGCTTAGTGCCCTTTGAGTGAGTAGGACTGAAATGAAGCTTGGTGAGCATCCCACACAAACGAATGCTCCACATGCGGGTTTCACATGCCACCAACTCCACATTCACTGGCAGCTTCAGACCACAGCCATTTTCAGATAGCCCTCAATGCAAAGGCTCTAGACGCAAATATTGGTGTGAGAGCTAATTCAATCAAGGAAACACTGCATGTTGGTGAAGGGCATATTGAAGAAGGATCAGCCGAGTGGTTCTTGTGGGAGAACAACTCCATTTGGCTCACTAACTTCACACACCATCAGGCTTCCAAGCAGCTCTCAAGGAAACTCAGTTTTCACACTCTATGTTTAATGCCCTTTGAGTGCATTATCTAGTAATGAACCTGGTAGAGCATCCCACACAAACGAATGCTCCACATGGGGGTTTCACATGCCACCAACTCCACATTCACAGGCAACTTTAGCGCCACAGCCGTTTTCAGATAGCCCTCAATGCAAAGGCTCTAGACGCAAATATTGGTGTGAGAGCTAATTCAATCAAGGAAACACTGCATGTTGGTGAAGGGCATATTGAAGAAGGATCAGCCGAGTGGTTCTTGTGGGAGAACAA
Organism: Ochotona princeps; assembly: GCF_030435755.1. NCBI lineage: Eukaryota > Metazoa > Chordata > Mammalia > Lagomorpha > Ochotonidae > Ochotona > Ochotona princeps. The sequence goes on along the minus strand of NW_026701600.1, from coordinate 11,473 downwards.
CTCCATTTGGCTCACTAACTTCACACACCATCAGGCTTCCAAGCAGCTCTCAAGGAAACTCAGTTTTCACACTCTATGCTTAGTGCCCTTTGAGTACCTAGGACTGAAATGAAGCTTGGTGAGCATCCCACACAAACGAATGCTCCACATGCGGGTTTCACATGCCACCAACTCCACATTCACAGGCAACTTCAGCGCCACAGCTGTTTTCAGATAGCCCTCAATGCAAAGGCTCTAGACGCAAATATTGGTGTGTGGGATAATTCAATCAAGGAAACACTGCATGTTGGTGAAGGGCATATTGAAGAAGGATCAGCCGAGTGGTTCTTGTGTGAGAACAACTCCATTTGGCTCACTAACTTCACACACCATCAGGCTTCCAAGCAGCTCTCAAGGAAACTCAGTTTTCACACTCTATGCTTAGTGCCCTTTGAGTGCATTATCTAGGAATGAACCTGGTAGAGCATCCCACACAAACGAATGCTCCACATGCGGGTTTCACATGCCACCAACTCCACATTCACAGGCAACTTCAGCGCCACAGCCGTTTTCAGATAGCCCTCAATGCAAAGGCTCTAGACGCAAATATTGGTGTGAGAGCTAATTCAATCAAGGAAACACTGCATGTTGGTGAAGGGCATATTGAAGAAGGATCAGCCGAGTGGTTCTTGTGGGAGAACAACTCCATTTGGCTCACTAACTTCACACACCATCAGGCTTCCAAGCAGCTCTCAAGGAAAATCAGTTTTCACACTCTATGCTTAGTGCCCTTTGAGTGAGTAGGACTGAAATGAAGCTTGGAGAGCATCCCACACAAACGAATGCTCCACATGCGGGTTTCACATGCCACCAACTCCACATTCACAGGCAGCTTCAGCGCCACAGCCGTTTTCAGATAGCCCTCAATGCAAAGGCTCTAGACGCAAATATTGGTGTGAGAGCTAATTCAATCAAGGAAACACTGCATGTTGGTGAAGGGCATATTGAAGAAGGATCAGCCGAGTGGTTCTTGTGGGAGAACAACTCCATTTGGCTCACTAACTTCACACACCATCAGGCTTCCAAGCAGCTCTCAAGGAAACTCAGTTTTCACAATCTATGCTTAGTGCCCTTTGAGTGCATTATCTAGGAAAGAACCTGGTAGAGCATCCCACACAAACGAATGCTCCACATGCGGGTTTCACATGCCACCAACTCCACATTCACAGGCAACTTCAGCGCCACAGCCGTTTTCAGATAGCCCTCAATGCAAAGGCTCTAGACGCAAATATTGGTGTGAGAGCTAATTCAATCAAGGAAACACTGCATGTTGGTGAAGGGCATATTGAAGAAGGATCAGCCGAGTGGTTCTTGTGGGAGAACAACTCCATTTGGCTCACTAACTTCACACACCATCAGGCTTCCAAGCAGCTCTCAAGGAAACTCAGTTTTCACACTCTATGCTTAGTGCCCTTTGAGTACCTAGGACTGAAGTGAAGCTTGCTGAGCATCCCACACAAACGAATGCTCCACATGCGGGTTTCACATGCCACCAACTATACATTCACTGGCAGCTTCAGACCACAGCCATTTTCAGATAGCCCTCAATGCAAAGGCTCTAGACGCAAATATTGGTGTGAGAGCTAATTCAATCAAGGAAACACTGCATGGTGGTGAAGGGCATATTGAAGAAGGATCAGCCGAGTGGTTCTTGTGGGAGAACAACTCCATTTGGCTCACTAACTTCACACACCATCAGGCTTCCAAGCAGCTCTCAAGGAAACTCAGTTTTCACACTCTATGTTTAATGCCCTTTGAGTGCATTATCTAGTAATGAACCTGGTAGAGCATCCCACACAAACGAATGCTCCACATGCGGGTTTCACATGCCACCAACTCCACATTCACAGGCAACTTCAGAGCCACAGCCGTTTTCAGATAGCCCTCAATGCAAAGGCTCTAGACGCAAATATTGGTGTGAGAGCTAATTCAATCAAGGAAACACTGCATGTTGGTGAAGGGCATATTGAAGAAGGATCAGCCGAGTGGTTCTTGTGGGAGAACAACTCCATTTGGCTCACTAACTTCACACACCATCAGGCTTCCAAGCAGCTCTCAAGGAAACTCAGTTTTCACACTCTATGCTTAGTGCCCTTTGAGTACCTAGGACTGAAATGAAGCTTGGTGAGCATCCCACACAAACGAATGCTCCACATGCGGGTTTCACATGCCACCAACTCCACATTCACAGGCAACTTCAGCGCCACAGCTGTTTTCAGATAGCCCTCAATGCAAAGGCTCTAGACGCAAATATTGGTGTGTGGGATAATTCAATCAAGGAAACACTGCATGTTGGTGAAGGGCATATTGAAGAAGGATCAGCCGAGTGGTTCTTGTGTGAGAACAACTCCATTTGGCTCACTAACTTCACACACCATCAGGCTTCCAAGCAGCTCTCAAGGAAACTCAGTTTTCACACTCTATGCTTAGTGCCCTTTGAGTGCATTATCTAGGAATGAACCTGGTAGAGCATCCCACACAAACGAATGCTCCACATGCGGGTTTCACATGCCACCAACTCCACATTCACAGGCAACTTCAGCGCCACAGCCGTTTTCAGATAGCCCTCAATGCAAAGGCTCTAGACGCAAATATTGGTGTGAGAGCTAATTCAATCAAGGAAACACTGCATGTTGGTGAAGGGCATATTGAAGAAGGATCAGCCGAGTGGTTCTTGTGGGAGAACAACTCCATTTGGCTCACTAACTTCACACACCATCAGGCTTCCAAGCAGCTCTCAAGGAAAATCAGTTTTCACACTCTATGCTTAGTGCCCTTTGAGTGAGTAGGACTGAAATGAAGCTTGGAGAGCATCCCACACAAACGAATGCTCCACATGCGGGTTTCACATGCCACCAACTCCACATTCACAGGCAGCTTCAGCGCCACAGCCGTTTTCAGATAGCCCTCAATGCAAAGGCTCTAGACGCAAATATTGGTGTGAGAGCTAATTCAATCAAGGAAACACTGCATGTTGGTGAAGGGCATATTGAAGAAGGATCAGCCGAGTGGTTCTTGTGGGAGAACAACTCCATTTGGCTCACTAACTTCACACACCATCAGGCTTCCAAGCAGCTCTCAAGGAAACTCAGTTTTCACAATCTATGCTTAGTGCCCTTTGAGTGCATTATCTAGGAATGAACCTGGTAGAGCATCCCACACAAACGAATGCTCCACATGCGGGTTTCACATGCCACCAACTCCACATTCACAGGCAACTTCAGCGCCACAGCCGTTTTCAGATAGCCCTCAATGCAAAGGCTCTAGATGCAAATATTGGTGTGAGAGCTAATTCAATCAAGGAAACACTGCATGTTGGTGAAGGGCATATTGAAGAAGGATCAGCCGAGTGGTTCTTGTGGGAGAACAACTCCATTTGGCTCACTAACTTCACACACCATCAGGCTTCCAAGCAGCTCTCAAGGAAACTCAGTTTTCACACTCTATGCTTAGTGCCCTTTGAGTACCTAGGACTGAAGTGAAGCTTGCTGAGCATCCCACACAAACGAATGCTCCACATGCGGGTTTCACATGCCACCAACTATACATTCACTGGCAGCTTCAGACCACAGCCATTTTCAGATAGCCCTCAATGCAAAGGCTCTAGACGCAAATATTGGTGTGAGAGCTAATTCAATCAAGGAAACACTGCATGTTGGTGAAGGGCATATTGAAGAAGGATCAGCCGAGTGGTTCTTGTGGGAGAACAACTCCATTTGGCTCACTAACTTCACACACCATCAGGCTTCCAAGCAGCTCTCAAGGAAACTCAGTTTTCACACTCTATGTTTAATGCCCTTTGAGTGCATTATCTAGTAATGAACCTGGTAGAGCATCCCACACAAACGAATGCTCCACATGCGGGTTTCACATGCCACCAACTCCACATTCACAGGCAACTTCAGAGCCACAGCCGTTTTCAGATAGCCCTCAATGCAAAGGCTCTAGACGCAAATATTGGTGTGAGAGCTAATTCAATCAAGGAAACACTGCATGTTGGTGAAGGGCATATTGAAGAAGGATCAGCCGAGTGGTTCTTGTGGGAGAACAACTCCATTTGGCTCACTAACTTCACACACCATCAGGCTTCCAAGCAGCTCTCAAGGAAACTCAGTTTTCACACTCTATGCTTAGTGCCCTTTGAGTGAGTAGGACTGAAATGAAGCTTGCTGAGCATCCCACACAAACGAATGCTCCACATGCGGGTTTCACATGCCACCAACTCCACATTCACTGGCAGCTTCAGACCACAGCCATTTTCAGATAGCCCTCAATGCAAAGGCTCTAGACGCAAATATTGGTGTGAGAGCTAATTCAATCAAGGAAACACTGCATGTTGGTGAAGGGCATATTGAAGAAGGATCAGCCGAGTGGTTCTTGTGGGAGAACAACTCCATTTGGCTCACTAACTTCACACACCATCAGGCTTCCAAGCAGCTCTCAAGGAAACTCAGTTTTCACACTCTATGTTTAATGCCCTTTGAGTGCATTATCTAGTAATGAACATGGTAGAGCATCCCACACAAACGAATGCTCCACATGCGGGTTTCACATGCCACCAACTCCACATTGACAGGCAACTTCAGCGCCACAGCCGTTTTCAGATAGCCCTCAATGCAAAGGCTCTAGACGCAAATATTGGTGTGAGAGCTAATTCAATCAAGGAAACACTGCATGTTGGTGAAGGGCATATTGAAGAAGGATCAGCCGAGTGGTTCTTGTGGGAGAACAACTCCATTTGGCTCACTAACTTCACACACCATCAGGCTTCCAAGCAGCTCTCAAGGAAACTCAGTTTTCACACTCTATGCTTAGTGCCCTTTGAGTGCCTAGGACTGAAATGAACCTGGTAGAGCATGCCACACAAACGAATGCTCCACATGCGGGTTTCACATGCCACCAACTCCACATTCACAGGCAGCTTCAGCGCCACAGCCGTTTTCAGATAGCCCTCAATGCAAAGGATCTAGACGCAAATATTGGTGTGAGAGCTAATTCAATCAAGGAAACACTGCATGTTGGTGAAGGGCATATTGAAGAAAGATCAGCCGAGTGGTTCTTGTGGGAGAACAACTCCATTTGGCTCACTAACTTCACACACCATCAGGCTTCCAAGCAGCTCTCAAGGAAACTCAGTTTTCACACTCTATGCTTAGTGCCCTTTGAGTGCATTATCTAGGAATGAACCTGGTAGAGCATCCCACACAAACGAATGCTCCACATGCGGGTTTCACATGCCACCAACTCCACATTCACAGGCAACTTCAGCGCCACAGCCGTTTTCAGATAGCCCTCAATGCAAAGGCTCTAGACGCAAATATTGGTGTGAGAGCTAATTCAATCAAGGAAACACTGCATGTTGGTGAAGGGCATATTGAAGAAGGATCAGCCGAGTGGTTCTTGTGGGAGAACAACTCCATTTGGCTCACTAACTTCACACACCATCAGGCTTCCAAGCAGCTCTCAAGGAAACTCAGTTTTCACACTCTATGCTTAGTGCCCTTTGAGTGAGTAGGACTGAAATGAAGCTTGGTGAGCATCCCACACAAACGAATGCTCCACATGCGGGTTATACATGCCACCAACTCCACATTCACAGGCAGCTTCAGCGCCACAGCCATTTTCAGATAGCCCTCAATGCAAAGGCTCTAGACGCAAATATTGGTGTGAGAGCTAATTCAATCAAGGAAACACTGCATGTTGGTGAAGGGCATATTGAAGAAGGATCAGCCGAGTGGTTCTTGTGGGAGAACAACTCCATTTGGCTCACTAACTTCACACACCATCAGGCTTCCAAGCAGCTCTCAAGGAAACTCAGTTTTCACACTCTATGCTTAGTGCCCTTTGAGTGCATTATCTAGGAATAAACCTGGTAGAGCATCCCACACAAACGAGTGCTCCACATGCGGGTTTCACATGCCACCAACTCCACATTCACAGGCAACTTCAGCGCCACAGCCGTTTTCAGATAGCCCTCAATGCAAAGGCTCTAGACGCAAATATTGGTGTGAGAGCTAATTCAATCAAGGAAACACTGCATGTTGGTGAAGGGCATATTGAAGAAGGATCAGCCGAGTGGTTCTTGTGGGAGAACAACTCCATTTGGCTCACTAACTTCACACACCATCAGGCTTCCAAGCAGCTCTCAAGGAAACTCAGTTTTCACACTCTATGCTTAGTGCCCTTTGAGTACCTAGGACTGAAATGAAGCTTGGTGAGCATGCCACACAAACGAATGCTCCACATGCGGGTTTCACATGCCACCAACTCCACATTCACAGGCAACTTCAGCGCCACAGCCGTTTTCAGATAGCCCTCAATGCAAAGGCTCTAGACACAAATATTGGTGTGAGAGCTAATTCAATCAAGGAAACACTGCATGTTGGTGAAGGGCATATTGAAGAAGGATCAGCCGAGTGATTCTTGTGGGAGAACAACTCCCCATATTTGGCTCACTAACTTCACACACCATCAGGCTTCCAAGCAGCTCTCAAGGAAACTCAGTTTTCACACTCTATGCTTAGTGCCCTTTGAGTGAGTAGGACTGAAATGAAGCTTGGTGAGCATGCCACACAAACGAATGCTCCACATGCGGGTTTCACATGCCACCAACTCCACATTCACAGGCAACTTCAGCGCCACAGCCATTTTCAGATAGCCCTCAATGCAAAGGCTCTAGACGCAAATATTGGTGTGAGAGCTAATTCAATCAAGGAAACACTGCATGTTGGTGAAGGGCATATTGAAGAAGGATCAGCCGAGTGGTTCTTGTGGGAGAACAACTCCATTTGGCTCACTAACTTCACACACCATCAGGCTTCCAAGCAGCTCTCAAGGAAACTCAGTTTTCACACTCTATGCTTAGTGCCCTTTGAGTACCTAGGACTGAAATGAAGCTTGGTGAGCATCCCACACAAACGAATGCTCCACATGCGGGTTTCACATGCCACCAACTCCACATTGACAGGCAACTTCAGCGCCACAGCCGTTTTCAGGTAGCCCTCAATGCAAAGGCTCGACGCAAATATTGATGTGAGAGCTAATTCAATCAAGGAAACACTGCATGTTGGTGAAGGGCATATTGAAGAAGGATCAGCCGAGTGGTTCTTGTGGGAGAACAACTCCATTTGGCTCACTAACTTCACACACCATCAGGCTTCCAAGCAGCTCTCAAGGAAACTCAGTTTTCACACTCTATGCTTAGTGCCCCTTGAGAGCATTATCTAGGAATGAACCTGGTAGAACATCCCACACAAACGAATGCTCCACATGCGGGTTTCACATGCCACCAACTCCACATTCACAGGCAACTTTAGCGCCACAGCCGTTTTCAGATAGCCCTCAATGCAAAGGCTCTAGACGCAAATATTGGTGTGAGAGCTAATTCAATCAAGGAAACACTGCATGTTGGTGAAGGGCATATTGAAGAAGGATCAGCCGAGTGGTTCTTGTGGGAGAACAACTCCATTTGGCTCACTAACTTCACACACCATCAGGCTTCCAAGCAGGTCTCAAGGAAACTCAGTTTTCACACTCTATGCTTAGTGCCCTTTGAGTACCTAGGACTGAAATGAAGCTTGGTGAGCATCCCACACAAACGAATGCTCCACATGCGGGTTTCACATGCCACCAACTCCACATTCACAGGCAACTTCAGCGCCACAGCCGTTTTCAGATAGCCCTCAATGCAAAGGCTCTAGACGCAAATATTGGTGTGGGGGATAATTCAATCAAGGAAACACTGCATGTTGGTGAAGGGCATATTGAAGAAGGATCAGCCGAGTGGTTCTTGTGGGAGAACAACTCCATTTGGCTCACTAACTTCACACACCATCAGGCTTCCAAGCAGCTCTCAAGGAAACTCAGTTTTCACACTCTATGCTTAGTGCCCTTTGAGTGCCTAGGACTGAAATGAACCTGGTAGAGCATCCCACACAAACGAATGCTCCACATGCGGTTTTCACATGCCACCAACTCCACATTGACAGGCAACTTCAGCGCCACAGCCGTTTTCAGATAGCCCTCAATGCAAAGGCTCTAGACACAAATATTGGTGTGGGGGATAATTCAATCAAGGAAACACTGCATGTTGGTGAAGGGCATATTGAAGAAGGATCAGCCGAGTGATTCTTGTGGGAAAACAACTCCATTTGGCTCACTAACTTCACACACCATCAGGCTTCCAAGCAGCTCTCAAGGAAACTCAGTTTTCACACTCTATGCTTAGTGCCCTTTGAGTGCCTAGGACTGAAATGAACCTGGTAGAGCATCCCACACAAACGAATGCTCCACATACGGGTTTCACATGCCACCAACTGCACATTCACAGGCAACTTCAGCGCCACAGCCGTTTTCAGATAGCCCTCAATGCAAAGGCTCTAGACGCAAATATTGGTGTGAGAGCTAATTCAATCAAGGAAACACTGCATGTTGGTGAAGGGCATATTGAAGAAGGATCAGCGAAGTGGTTCTTGTGGGAGAACAACTCAATTTGGCTCACTAACTTCACACACCATCAGGCTTCCAAGCAGCTCTCAAGGAAACTCAGTTTTCACACTCTATGCTTAGTGCCCTTTGAGTGCATTATCTAGGAATAAACCTGGTAGAGCATCCCACACAAACGAGTGCTCCACATGCGGGTTTCACATGCCACCAACTCCACATTCACAGGCAACTTCAGCGCCACAGCCGTTTTCAGATAGCCCTCAATGCAAAGGCTCTAGACGCAAATATTGGTGTGAGAGCTAATTCAATCAAGGAAACACTGCATGTTGGTGAAGGGCATATTGAAGAAGGATCAGCCGAGTGGTTCTTGTGGGAGAACAACTCCATTTGGCTCACTAACTTCACACACCATCAGGCTTCCAAGCAGCTCTCAAGGAAACTCAGTTTTCACACTCTATGCTTAGTGCCCTTTGAGTACCTAGGACTGAAATGAAGCTTGGTGAGCATGCCACACAAACGAATGCTCCACATGCGGGTTTCACATGCCACCAACTCCACATTCACAGGCAACTTCAGCGCCACAGCCGTTTTCAGATAGCCCTCAATGCAAAGGCTCTAGACACAAATATTGGTGTGAGAGCTAATTCAATCAAGGAAACACTGCATGTTGGTGAAGGGCATATTGAAGAAGGATCAGCCGAGTGATTCTTGTGGGAGAACAACTCCATTTGGCTCACTAACTTCACACACCATCAGGCTTCCAAGCAGCTCTCAAGGAAACTCAGTTTTCACACTCTATGCTTAGTGCCCTTTGAGTGAGTAGGACTGAAATGAAGCTTGGTGAGCATGCCACACAAACGAATGCTCCACATGCGGGTTTCACATGCCACCAACTCCACATTCACAGGCAACTTCAGCGCCACAGCCATTTTCAGATAGCCCTCAATGCAAAGGCTCTAGACGCAAATATTGGTGTGAGAGCTAATTCAATCAAGGAAACACTGCATGTTGGTGAAGGGCATATTGAAGAAGGATCAGCCGAGTGGTTCTTGTGGGAGAACAACTCCATTTGGCTCACTAACTTCACACACCATCAGGCTTCCAAGCAGCTCTCAAGGAAACTCAGTTTTCACACTCTATGCTTAGTGCCCTTTGAGTACCTAGGACTGAAATGAAGCTTGGTGAGCATCCCACACAAACGAATGCTCCACATGCGGGTTTCACATGCCACCAACTCCACATTGACAGGCAACTTCAGCGCCACAGCCGTTTTCAGGTAGCCCTCAATGCAAAGGCTCTAGACGCAAATATTGATGTGAGAGCTAATTCAATCAAGGAAACACTGCATGTTGGTGAAGGGCATATTGAAGAAGGATCAGCCGAGTGGTTCTTGTGGGAGAACAACTCCATTTGGCTCACTAACTTCACACACCATCAGGCTTCCAAGCAGCTCTCAAGGAAACTCAGTTTTCACACTCTATGCTTAGTGCCCCTTGAGAGCATTATCTAGGAATGAACCTGGTAGAACATCCCACACAAACGAATGCTCCACATGCGGGTTTCACATGCCACCAACTCCACATTCACAGGCAACTTTAGCGCCACAGCCGTTTTCAGATAGCCCTCAATGCAAAGGCTCTAGACGCAAATATTGGTGTGAGAGCTAATTCAATCAAGGAAACACTGCATGTTGGTGAAGGGCATATTGAAGAAGGATCAGCCGAGTGGTTCTTGTCGGAGAACAACTCCATTTGGCTCACTAACTTCACACACCATCAGGCTTCCAAGCAGGTCTCAAGGAAACTCAGTTTTCACACTCTATGCTTAGTGCCCTTTGAGTACCTAGGACTGAAATGAAGCTTGGTGAGCATCCCACACAAACGAATGCTCCACATGCGGGTTTCACATGCCACCAACTCCACATTCACAGGCAACTTCAGCGCCACAGCCGTTTTCAGATAGCCCTCAATGCAAAGGCTCTAGACGCAAATATTGGTGTGGGGGATAATTCAATCAAGGAAACACTGCATGTTGGTGAAGGGCATATTGAAGAAGGATCAGCCGAGTGGTTCTTGTGGGAGAACAACTCCATTTGGCTCACTAACTTCACACACCATCAGGCTTCCAAGCAGCTCTCAAGGAAACTCAGTTTTCACACTCTATGCTTAGTGCCCTTTGAGTGCCTAGGACTGAAATGAACCTGGTAGAGCATCCCACACAAACGAATGCTCCACATGCGGTTTTCACATGCCACCAACTCCACATTGACAGGCAACTTCAGCGCCACAGCCGTTTTCAGATAGCCCTCAATGCAAAGGCTCTAGACACAAATATTGGTGTGGGGGATAATTCAATCAAGGAAACACTGCATGTTGGTGAAGGGCATATTGAAGAAGGATCAGCCGAGTGATTCTTGTGGGAAAACAACTCCATTTGGCTCACTAACTTCACACACCATCAGGCTTCCAAGCAGCTCTCAAGGAAACTCAGTTTTCACACTCTATGCTTAGTGCCCTTTGAGTGCCTAGGACTGAAATGAACCTGGTAGAGCATCCCACACAAACGAATGCTCCACATACGGGTTTCACATGCCACCAACTCCACATTCACAGGCAACTTCAGCGCCACAGCCGTTTTCAGATAGCCCTCAATGCAAAGGCTCTAGACGCAAATATTGGTGTGAGAGCTAATTCAATCAAGGAAACACTGCATGTTGGTGAAGGGCATATTGAAGAAGGATCAGCGAAGTGGTTCTTGTGGGAGAACAACTCAATTTGGCTCACTAACTTCACACACCATCAGGCTTCCAAGCAGCTCTCAAGGAAACTCAGTTTTCACACTCTATGCTTAGTGCCCTTTGAGTGCATTATCTAGGAATGAACCTGGTAGAGCATCCCACACAAACGAATGCTTCACCTGCGGGTTTCACATGCCACCAACTCCACGTTCACAGGCAACTTTAGCGCCACAGCCGTTTTCAGATAGCCCT
>NW_026701599.1:0-40474 GCF_030435755.1 Ochotona princeps | reverse complement strand
TACGCAAATATCGGTGTGAGAGCTAATTCAATCAAGGAAACACTGCATGTTGGTGAAGGGCATATTGAAGAAGGATCAGCCGAGTGGTTCTTGTGGGAGAACAACTCCATTTGGCTCACTAACTTCACACACCATCAGGCTTCCAAGCAGCTCTCAAGGAAACTCAGTTTTCACACTCTATGCTTAGTGCCCTTTGAGTGCATTATCTAGGAATGAACCTGGTAGAGCATCCCACACAAACGAATGCTCCACATGCGGGTTTCACATGCCACCAACTCCACATTCACAGGCAACTTCAGCGCCACAGCCGTTTTCAGATAGCCCTCAATGCAAAGGCTCTAGACGCAAATATTGGTGTGAGAGCTAATTCAATCAAGGAAACACTGCATGTTGGTGAAGGGCATATTGAAGAAGGATCAGCCGAGTGTTCTTGTGGGAGAACAACTCCATTTGGCTCACTAACTTCACACACCATCAGGCTTCCAAGCAGCTCTCAAGGAAACTCAGTTTTCACACTCTATGCTTAGTGCCCTTTGAGTGCATTATCTAGGAATGAACCTGGTAGAGCATCCCACACAAATGAATGCTCCACATGCGGGTTTCACATGCCACCAACTCCACATTCACAGGCAACTTCAGCGCCACAGCCGTTTTCAGATAGCCCTCAATGCAAAGGCTCTAGACGCAAATATTGGTGTGAGAACTAATTCAATCAAGGAAACACTGCATGTTGGTGAAGGGCATATTGAAGAAGGATCAGCCGAGTGGTTCTTGTGGGAGAACAACTCCATTTGGCTCACTAACTTCACACCATCAGGCTTCCAAGCAGCTCTCAAGGAAACTCAGTTTTCACACTCTATGCTTAGTGCCCTTTGTATGGCTAGGACTGAAATGAACCTGGTAGAGCATCCCACACAAACGAATGCTCCACATGCGGGTTTCACATGCCACCAACTCCACATTCACAGGCAACTTCAGCGCCACAGCCGTTTTCAGATAGCCCTCAATGCAAAGGCTCTAGACGCAAATATTGGTGTGAGAGCTAATTCAATCAAGGAAACACTGCATGTTGGTGAAGGGCATATTGAAGAAGGATCAGCCGAGTGGTTCTTGTGGGAGAACAACTCCATTTGGCTCACTAACTTCACACACCATCAGGCTTCAAGCAGCTCTCAAGGAAACTCAGTTTTCACACTCTATGCTTAGTGCCCTTTGAGTGCATTATCTAGGAATGAACCTGGTAGAGCATCCCACACAAACGAATGCTCCACATGCGGGTTTCACATGCCACCAACTCCACATTCACAGGCAACTTCAGCGCCACAGCCGTTTTCAGATAGCCCTCAATGCAAAGGCTCTAGACGCAAATATTGGTGTCAGAGCTAATTCAATCAAGGAAACACTGCATGTTGGTGAAGGGCATATTGAAGAAGGATCAGCCGAGTGGTTCTTGTGGGAGAACAACTCCATTTGGCTCACTAACTTCACACACCATCAGGCTTCCAAGCAGCTCTCAAGGAAACTCAGTTTTCACACTCTATGCTTAGTGCCCTTTGAGTGCATTATCTAGGAATGAACCTGGTAGAGCATCCCACACAAACGAATGCTCCACATGCGGGTTTCACATGCCACCAACTCCACATTCACAGGCAACTTCAGCGCCACAGCCGTTTTCAGATAGCCCTCAATGCAAAGGCTCTAGACGCAAATATTGGTGTGAGAGCTAATTCAATCAAGGAAACACTGCATGTTGGTGAAGGGCATATTGAAGAAGGATCAGCCGAGTGGTTCTTGTGGGAGAACAACTCCATTTGGCTCACTAACTTCACACACCATCAGGCTTCAAGCAGCTCTCAAGGAAACTCAGTTTTCACACTCTATGCTTAGTGCCCTTTGTATGGCTAGGACTGAAATGAACCTGGTAGAGCATCCCACACAAACGAATGCTCCACATGCAGGTTTCACATGCACCAACTCCACATTCACAGGCAACTTCAGCGCCACAGCCGTTTTCAGATAGCCCTCAATGCAAAGGCTCTAGACGCAAATATTGGTGTGAGAGCTAATTCAATCAAGGAAACACTGCATGTTGGTGAAGGGCATATTGAAGAAGGATCAGCCGAGTGGTTCTTGTGGGAGAACAACTCCATTTGGCTCACTAACTTCACACACCATCAGGCTTCCAAGCAGCTCTCAAGGAAACTCAGTTTTCACACTCTATGCTTAGTGCCCTTTGTATGGCTAGGACTGAAATGAACCTGGTAGAGCATCCCACACAAACGAATGCTCCACATGCGGGTTTCACATGCCACCAACTCCAATTCACAGGCAACTTCAGCGCCACAGCCGTTTTCAGATAGCCCTCAATGCAAAGGCTCTAGACGCAAATATTGGTGTGAGAGCTAATTCAATCAAGGAAACACTGCATGTTGGTGAAGGGCATATTGAAGAAGGATCAGCCGAGTGGTTCTTGTGGGAGAACAACTCCATTTGGCTCACTAACTTCACACACCATCAGGCTTCCAAGCAGCTCTCAAGGAAACTCAGTTTTCACACTCTATGCTTAGTGCCCTTTGAGTGCATTATCTAGGAATGAACCTGGTAGAGCATCCCACACAAACGAATGCTCCACATGCGGGTTTCACATGCCACCAACTCCACATTCACAGGCAACTTCAGCGCCACAGCCGTTTTCAGATAGCCCTCAATGCAAAGGCTCTAGACGCAAATATTGGTGTGAGAGCTAATTCAATCAAGGAAACACTGCATGTTGGTGAAGGGCATATTGAAGAAGGATCAGACAAGTGGTTCTTGTGGGAGAACAACTCCATTTGGCTCACTAACTTCACACACCATCAGGCTTCCAAGCAGCTCTCAAGGAAACTCAGTTTTCACACTCTATGCTTAGTGCCCTTTGTATGACTAGGACTGAAATGAACCTGGTAGAGCATCCCACACAAACGAATGCTCCACATGCGGGTTTCACATGCCACCAACTCCACATTCACAGGCAACTTCAGCGCCACAGCCGTTTTCAGATAGCCCTCAATGCAAAGGCTCTAGACGCAAATATTGGTGTGAGAGCTAATTCAATCAAGGAAACACTGCATGTTGGTGAAGGGCATATTGAAGAAGGATCAGCCGAGTGGTTCTTGTGGGAGAACAACTCCATTTGGCTCACTAACTTCACACACCATCAGGCTTCCAAGCAGCTCTCAAGGAAACTCAGTTTTCACACTCTATGCTTAGTGCCCTTTGAGTGCATTATCTAGGAATGAACCTGGTAGAGCATCCCACACAAACGAATGCTCCACATGCGGGTTTCACATGCCACCAACTCCACATTCACAGGCAACTTCAGCGCCACAGCCGTTTTCAGATAGCCCTCAATGCAAAGGCTCTAGACGCAAATATTGGTGTGAGAGCTAATTCAATCAAGGAAACACTGCATGTTGGTGAAGGGCATATTGAAGAAGGATCAGACAAGTGGTTCTTGTGGGAGAACAACTCCATTTGGCTCACTAACTTCACACACCATCAGGCTTCCAAGCAGCTCTCAAGGAAACTCAGTTTTCACACTCTATGCTTAGTGCCCTTTGAGTGCATTTTCTAGGAATGAACCTGGTAGAGCATCCCACACAAATGAATGCTCCACATGCGGGTTTCACATGCCACCAACTCCACATTCACAGGCAACTTCAGCGCCACAGCCGTTTTCAGATAGCCCTCAATGCAAAGGCTCTAGACGCAAATATTGGTGTGAGAGCTAATTCAATCAAGGAAACACTGCATGTTGGTGAAGGGCATATTGAAGAAGGATCAGCCGAGTGGTTCTTGTGGGAGAACAACTCCATTTGGCTCACTAACTTCACACCATCAGGCTTCCAAGCAGCTCTCAAGGAAACTCAGTTTTCACACTCTATGCTTAGTGCCCTTTGTATGGCTAGGACTGAAATGAACCTGGTAGAGCATCCCACACAAACGAATGCTCCACATGCGGGTTTCACATGCCACCAACTCCACATTCACAGGCAACTTCAGCGCCACAGCCGTTTTCAGATAGCCCTCAATGCAAAGGCTCTAGACGCAAATATTGGTGTGAGAGCTAATTCAATCAAGGAAACACTGCATGTTGGTGAAGGGCATATTGAAGAAGGATCAGCCGAGTGGTTCTTGTGGGAGAACAACTCCATTTGGCTCACTAACTTCACACACCATCAGGCTTCCAAGCAGCTCTCAAGGAAACTCAGTTTTCACACTCTATGCTTAGTGCCCTTTGAGTGCATTATCTAGGAATGAACCTGGTAGAGCATCCCACACAAACGAATGCTCCACATGCGGGTTTCACATGCCACCAACTCCACATTCACAGGCAACTTCAGCGCCACAGCCGTTTTCAGATAGCCCTCAATGCAAAGGCTCTAGACGCAAATATTGGTGTGAGAGCTAATTCAATCAAGGAAACACTGCATGTTGGTGAAGGGCATATTGAAGAAGGATCAGCCGATTGGTTCTTGTGGGAGAACAACTCCATTTGGCTCACTAACTTCACACACCATCAGGCTTCCAAGCAGCTCTCAAGGAAACTCAGTTTTCACACTCTATGCTTAGTGCCCTTTGAGTGCATTATCTAGGAATGAACCTGGTAGAGCATCCCACACAAACGAATGCTCCACATGCGGGTTTCACATGCCACCAACTCCACATTCACAGGCAACTTCAGCGCCACAGCCGTTTTCAGATAGCCCTCAATGCAAAGGCTCTAGACGCAAATATTGGTGTGAGAGCTAATTCAATCAAGGAAACACTGCATGTTGGTGAAGGGCATATTGAAGAAGGATCAGCCGAGTGGTTCTTGTGGGAGAACAACTCCATTTGGCTCACTAACTTCACACACCATCAGGCTTCCAAGCAGCTCTCAAGGAAACTCAGTTTTCACACTCTATGCTTAGTGCCCTTTGTATGACTAGGACTGAAATGAACCTGGTAGAGCATCCCACACAAACGAATGCTCCACATGCGGGTTTCACATGCCACCAACTCCACATTCACAGGCAACTTCAGTGCCACAGCCGTTTTCAGATAGCCCTCAATGCAAAGGCTCTAGACGCAAATATTGGTGTGAGAGCTAATTCAATCAAGGAAACACTGCATGTTGGTGAAGGGCATATTGAAGAAGGATCAGCCGAGTGGTTCTTGTGGGAGAACAACTCCATTTGGCTCACTAACTTCACACACCATCAGGCTTCCAAGCAGCTCTCAAGGAAACTCAGTTTTCACACTCTATGCTTAGTGCCCTTTGAGATATTATCTAGGAATGAACCTGGTAGAGCATCCCACACAAACGAATGCTCCACATGCGGGTTTCACATGCCACCAACTCCACATTCACAGGCAACTTCAGCGCCACAGCCGTTTTCAGATAGCCCTCAATGCAAAGGCTCTAGACGCAAATATTGGTGTGAGAGCTAATTCAATCAAGGAAACACTGCATGTTGGTGAAGGGCATATTGAAGAAGGATCAGCCGAGTGGTTCTTGTGGAGAACAACTCCATTTGGCTCACTAACTTCACACAC
Source organism: Ochotona princeps (assembly GCF_030435755.1). Taxonomy (NCBI): domain Eukaryota; kingdom Metazoa; phylum Chordata; class Mammalia; order Lagomorpha; family Ochotonidae; genus Ochotona; species Ochotona princeps. Next base: position 34,897 of record NW_026701599.1, on the reverse strand, counting down.
CATCAGGCTTCCAAGCAGCTCTCAAGGAAACTCAGTTTTCACACTCTATGCTTAGTGCCCTTTGTATGGCTAGGACTGAATGAACCTGGTAGAGCATCCCACACAAACGAATGCTCCACATGCGGGTTTCACATGCCACCAACTCCACATTCACAGGCAACTTCAGCGCCACAGCCGTTTTCAGATAGCCCTCAATGCAAAGGCTCTAGACGCAAATATTGGTGTGAGAGCTAATTCAATCAAGGAAACACTGCATGTTGGTGAAGGGCATATTGAAGAAGGATCAGCCGAGTGGTTCTTGTGGGAGAACAACTCCATTTGGCTCACTAACTTCACACACCATCAGGCTTCCAAGCAGCTCTCAAGGAAACTCAGTTTTCACACTCTATGCTTAGTGCCCTTTGAGTACATATCTAGGAATGAACCTGGTAGAGCATCCCACACAAACGAATGCTCCACATGCGGGTTTCACATGCCACCAACTCCACATTCACAGGCAACTTCAGCGCCACAGCCGTTTTCAGATAGCCCTCAATGCAAAGGCTCTAGACGCAAATATTGGTGTGAGAGCTAATTCAATCAAGGAAACACTGCATGTTGGTGAAGGGCATATTGAAGAAGGATCAGCCGAGTGGTTCTTGTGGGAGAACAACTCCATTTGGCTCACTAACTTCACACACCATCAGGCTTCCAAGCAGCTCTCAAGGAAACTCAGTTTTCACACTCTATGCTTAGTGCCCTTTGAGTGCATTATCTAGGAATGAACCTGGTAGAGCATCCCACACAAACGAATGCTCCACATGCGGGTTTCACATGCCACCAACTCCACATTCACAGGCAACTTCAGCGCCACAGCCGTTTTCAGATAGCCCTCAATGCAAAGGCTCTAGACGCAAATATTGGTGTGAGAGCTAATTCAATCAAGGAAACACTGCATGTTGGTGAAGGGCATATTGAAGAAGGATCAGCCAAGTGGTTCTTGTGAGAGAACAACTCCATTTGGCTCACTAACTTCACACACCATCAGGCTTCCAAGCAGCTCTCAAGGAAACTCAGTTTTCACACTCTATGTTTAGTTCCCTTTGAGTGCATTATCTAGGAATGAACCTGGTAGAGCATCCCACACAAACGAATGCTCCACATGCGGGTTTCACATGCCACCAACTCCACATTCACAGGCAACTTCAGCGCCACAGCCGTTTTCAGATAGCCCTCAATGCAAAGGCTCTAGACGCAAATATTGGTGTGAGAGCTAATTCAATCAAGGAAACACTGCATGTTGGTGAAGGGCATATTGAAGAAGGATCAGCCGAGTGGTTCTTGTGGAAGAACAACTCCATTTGGCTCACTAACTTCACACACCATCAGGCTTCCAAGCAGCTCTCAAGGAAACTCAGTTTTCACACTCTATGCTTAGTGCCCTTGTATGGCTAGGACTGAAATGAACCTGGTAGAGCATCCCACACAAAGAATGCTCCACATGCGGGTTTCACATGCCACCAACTCCACATTCACAGGCAACTTCAGCGCCACAGCCGTTTTCAGATAGCCCTCAATGCAAAGGCTCTAGACGCAAATATTGGAGTGAGAGCTAATTCAATCAAGGAAACACTGCATGTTGGTGAAGGGCATATTGAAGAAGGATCAGCCGAGTGGTGCTTGTGGGAGAACAACTCCATTTGGCTCACTAACTTCACACACCATCAGGCTTCCAAGCAGCTCTCAAGGAAACTCAGTTTTCACACTCTATGCTTAGTGCCCTTTGAGTGCATTATCTAGGAATGAACCTGGTAGAGCATCCCACACAAATGAATGCTCCACATGCGGGTTTCACATGCCACCAACTCCACATTCACAGGCAACTTCAGCGCCACAGCCGTTTTTAGATAGCCCTCAATGCAAAGGCTCTAGACGCAAATATTGGTGTGAGAGCTAATTCAATCAAGGAAACACTGCATGTTGGTGAAGGGCATATTGAAGAAGGATCAGCCGAGTGGTTCTTGTGGGAGAACAACTCCATTTGGCTCACTAACTTCACACACCATCAGGCTTCCAAGCAGCTCTCAAGGAAACTCAGTTTTCACACTCTATGCTTAGTGCCCTTTGTGTGCCTAGGACTGAAATGAAGCTTGGTAGAGCATCCCACACAAACGAATGCTCCACATGCGGGTTTCACATGCCACCAACTCCACATTCACAGGCAACTTCAGCGCCACAGCCATTTTCAGATAGCCCTCAATGCAAAGGCTCTAGACACAAATATTGGTGTGAGAGCTAATTCAATCAAGGAAACACTGCATGTTGGTGAAGGGCATATTGAAGAAGAATCAGCCGAGTGGTTCTTGTGGGAGAACAACTCCATTTGGCTCACTAACTTCACACACCATCAGGCTTCCAAGCAGCTCTCAAGGAAACTCAGTTTTCACACTCTATGCTTAGTGCCCTTTGAGTGCATTATCTAGGAATGAACCTGGTAGAGCATCCCACACAAACGAATGCTCCACATGCGGGTTTCACATGCCACCAACTCCACATTCACAGGCAACTTCAGCGCCACAGCCGTTTTCAGATAGCCCTCAATGCAAAGGCTCTAGACGCAAATATTGGTGTGAGAGCTAATTCAATCAAGGAAACACTGCATGTTGGTGAAGGGCATATTGAAGAAGGATCAGCCAAGTGGTTCTTGTGAGAGAACAACTCCATTTGGCTCACTAACTTCACACACCATCAGGCTTCCAAGCAGCTCTCAAGGAAACTCAGTTTTCACACTCTATGTTTAGTTCCCTTTGAGTGCATTATCTAGGAATGAACCTGGTAGAGCATCCCACACAAACGAATGCTCCACATGCGGGTTTCACATGCCACCAACTCCACATTCACAGGCAACTTCAGCGCCACAGCCGTTTTCAGATAGCCCTCAATGCAAAGGCTCTAGACGCAAATATTGGTGTGAGAGCTAATTCAATCAAGGAAACACTGCATGTTGGTGAAGGGCATATTGAAGAAGGATCAGCCGAGTGGTTCTTGTGGAAGAACAACTCCATTTGGCTCACTAACTTCACACACCATCAGGCTTCCAAGCAGCTCTCAAGGAAACTCAGTTTTCACACTCTATGCTTAGTGCCCTTTGTATGGCTAGGACTGAAATGAACCTGGTAGAGCATCCCACACAAAGAAATGCTCCACATGCGGGTTTCACATGCCACCAACTCCACCAGGCAACTTCAGCGCCACAGCCGTTTTCAGATAGCCCTCAATGCAAAGGCTCTAGACGCAAATATTGGAGTGAGAGCTAATTCAATCAAGGAAACACTGCATGTTGGTGAAGGGCATATTGAAGAAGGATCAGCCGAGTGGTTCTTGTGGGAGAACAACTCCATTTGGCTCACTAACTTCACACACCATCAGGCTTCCAAGCAGCTCTCAAGGAAACTCAGTTTTCACACTCTATGCTTAGTGCCCTTTGAGTGCATTATCTAGGAATGAACCTGGTAGAGCATCCCACACAAATGAATGCTCCACATGCGGGTTTCACATGCCACCAACTCCACATTCACAGCCAACTTCAGCGCCACAGCCGTTTTTAGATAGCCCTCAATGCAAAGGCTCTAGACGCAAATATTGGTGTGAGAGCTAATTCAATCAAGGAAACACTGCATGTTGGTGAAGGGCATATTGAAGAAGGATCAGCCGAGTGGTTCTTGTGGGAGAACAACTCCATTTGGCTCACTAACTTCACACACCATCAGGCTTCCAAGCAGCTCTCAAGGAAACTCAGTTTTCACACTCTATGCTTAGTGCCCTTTGTGTGCCTAGGACTGAAATGAAGCTTGGTAGAGCATCCCACACAAACGAATGCTCCACATGCGGGTTTCACATGCCACCAACTCCACATTCACAGGCAACTTCAGCGCCACAGCCATTTTCAGATAGCCCTCAATGCAAAGGCTCTAGACGCAAATATTGGTGTGAGAGCTAATTCAATCAAGGAAACACTGCATGTTGGTGAAGGGCATATTGAAGAAGAATCAGCCGAGTGGTTCTTGTGGGAGAACAACTCCATTTGGCTCACTAACTTCACACACCATCAGGCTTCCAAGCAGCTCTCAAGGAAACTCAGTCTTCACACTCTATGCTTAGTGCCCTTTGAGTGCATTATCTAGGAATGAACCTGGTAGAGCATCCCACACAAACGAATGCTCCACATGCGGGTTTCACATGCCACCAACTCCACATTCACAGGCAACTTCAGCGCCACAGCCGTTTTCAGATAGCCCTCAATGCAAAGGCTCTAGACGCAAATATTGGTGTGAGAGCTAATTCAATCAAGGGAAACACTGCATGTTGGTGAAGGGCATATTGAAGAAGGATCAGCCAAGTGGTTCTTGTGGGAGAACAACTCCATTTGGCTCACTAACTTCACACACCATCAGGCTTCCAAGCAGCTCTCAAGGAAACTCAGTTTTCACAATCTATGCTTAGTGCCTTTTGAGTGCATTATCTAGGAATGAACCTGGTAGAGCATCCCACACAAACGAATGCTCCACATGCGGGTTTCACATGCCACCAACTCCACATTCACAGGCAACTTCAGCGCCACAACCGTTTTCAGATAGCTCTCAATGCAAAGGCTCTAGACGCAAATATTGGTGTGAGAGCTAATTCAATCAAGGAAACACTGCATGTTGGTGAAGGGCATATTGAAGAAGGATCAGCCGAGTGGTTCTTGTGGGAGAACAACTCCATTTGGCTCACTAACTTCACACACCATCAGGCTTCCAAGCAGCTCTCAAGGAAACTCAGTTTTCACACTCTATGCTTAGCGCCCTTTGTATGGCTAGGACTGAAATGAACCTGGTAGAGCATCCCACACAAACAAATGCTCCACATGCGGGTTTCACATGCCACCAACTCCACATTCACAGGCAACTTCAGCGCCACAGCCGTTTTCAGATAACCCTCAATGCAAAGGCTCTAGACGCAAATATTGGTGTGAGAGCTAATTCAATCAAGGAAACACTGCATGTTGGTGAAGGGCATATTGAAGAAGGATCAGCCGAGTGGTTCTTGTGGGAGAACAACTCCATTTGGCTCACTAACTTCACACACCATCAGGCTTCCAAGCAGCTCTCAAGGAAACTCAGTTTTCACACTCTATGCTTAGTGCCCTTTGTGTGCCTAGGACTGAAATGAAGCTTGGTCAGCATCCCACAGAAACGAATGCTCCACATGCGGGTTTCACATGCCACCAACTCCACATTCACAGGCAACTTCAGCGCCACAGCCGTTTTCAGATAGCCCTCAATGCAAAGGCTCTAGACGCAAATATTGGTGTGAGAGCTAATTCAATCAAGGAAACACTGCATGTTGGTGAAGGGCATATTGAAGAAGGATCAGCCGAGTGGTTCTTGTGGGAGAACAACTCCATTTGGCTCACTAACTTCACACACCATCAGGCTTCCAAGCAGCTCTCAAGGAAACTCAGTTTTCACACTCTATGCTTAGTGCCCTTTGTGTGCCTAGGACTGAAATGAAGCTTGGTCAGCATCCCACAGAAACGAATGCTCCACATGCGGGTTTCACATGCCACCAACTCCACATTCACAGGCAACTTCAGCGCCACAACCGTTTTCAGATAGCCCTCAATGCAAAGGCTCTAGACGCAAATATTGGTGTGAGAGCTAATTCAATCAAGGAAACACTGCATGTTGGTGAAGGGCATATTGAAGAAGGATCAGCCGAGTGGTTCTTGTGGGAGAACAACTCCATTTGGCTCACTAACTTCACACACCATCAGGCTTCCAAGCAGCTCTCAAGGAAACTCAGTTTTCACACTCTATGCTTAGTGCCCTTTGTGTGCCTAGGACTGAAATGAAGCTTGGTCAGCATCCCACAGAAACGAATGCTCCACATGCGGGTTTCACATGCCACCAACTCCACATTCACAGGCAACTTCAGCGCCACAGCCGTTTTCAGATAGCCCTCAATGCAAAGGCTCTAGACGCAAATATTGGTGTGAGAGCTAATTCAATCAAGGAAACACTGCATGTTGGTGAAGGGCATATTGAAGAAGGATCAGCCGAGTCGTTTTTGTGGGAGAACAACTCCATTTGGCTCACTAACTTCACACACCATCAGGCTTCCAAGCAGCTCTCAAGGAAACTCAGTTTTCACACTCTATGTTTAGTGCCCTTTGAGTGCATTATCTAGGAATGAACCTGGTAGAGCATCCCACACAAACGAATGCTCCACATGCGGGTTTCACATGCCACCAACTCCACATTCACAGGCAACTTCAGCGCCACAGCCGTTTTTAGATAGCCCTCAATGCAAAGGCTCTAGATGCAAATATTGGTGTGAGAGCTAATTCAATCAAGGAAAACACTGCATGTTGGTGAAGGGCATATTGAAGAAGGATCAGCCAAGTGGTTCTTGTGGGAGAATAACTCCATTTGGCTCACTAACTTCACACACCATCAGGCTTCTAAGCAGCTCTCAAGGAAACTCAGTTTTCACACTCTATGTTTAGTACCCTTTGAGTGCATTATCTAGGAATGAACCTGGTAGAGCATCCCACACAAACGAATGCTCCACATGCGGGTTTCACATGCCACCAACTCCACATTCACAGGCAACTTCAGCGCCACAGCCGTTTTCAGATAGCCCTCAATGCAAAGGCTCTAGACGCAAATATTGGTGTGAGAGCTAATTCAATCAAGGAAACACTGCATGTTGGTGAAGGGCATATTGAAGAAGGATCAGCCGAGTGGTTCTTGTGGGAGAACAACTCCATTTGGCTCACTAACTTCACACACCATCAGGCTTCCAAGCAGCTCTCAAGGGAACTCAGTTTTCACACTCTATGCTTAGTGCCCTTTGTGTGCCTAGGACTGAAATGAAGCTTGGTCAGCATCCCACATAAACGAATGCTCCACATGCGGGTTTCACATGCCACCAACTCCACATTCACAGGCAACTTCAGCGCCACAGCCGTTTTCAGATAGCCCTCAATGCAAAGGCTCTAGACGCAAATATTGGTGTGAGAGCTAATTCAATCAAGGAAACACTGCATGTTGGTGAAGGGCATATTGAAGAAGGATCAGCCGAGTGGTTCTTGTGGGAGAACAACTCCATTTGGCTCACTAACTTCACACACCATCAGGCTTCCAAGCAGCTCTCAAGGAAACTCAGTTTTCACACTCTATGCTTAGTGCCCTTTGAGTGCATTATCTAGGAATGAACCTGGTAGAGCATCCCACACAAACGAATGCTCCACATGCGGGTTTCACATGCCACCAACTCCACATTCACAGGCAACTTCAGCGCCACAACCGTTTTCAGATAGCTCTCAATGCAAAGGCTCTAGACGCAAATATTGGTGTGAGAGCTAATTCAATCAAGGAAACACTGCATGTTGGTGAAGGGCATATTGAAGAAGGATCAGCCGAGTGGTTCTTGTGGGAGAACAACTCCATTTGGCTCACTAACTTCACACACCATCAGGCTTCCAAGCAGCTCTCAAGGAAACTCAGTTTTCACACTCTATGCTTAGCGCCCTTTGTATGGCTAGGACTGAAATGAACCTGGTAGAGCATCCCACACAAACAAATGCTCCACATGCGGGTTTCACATGCCACCAACTCCACATTCACAGGCAACTTCAGCGCCACAGCCGTTTTCAGATAACCCTCAATGCAAAGGCTCTAGACGCAAATATTGGTGTGAGAGCTAATTCAATCAAGGAAACACTGCATGTTGGTGAAGGGCATATTGAAGAAGGATCAGCCGAGTGGTTCTTGTGGGAGAACAACTCCATTTGGCTCACTAACTTCACACACCATCAGGCTTCCAAGCAGCTCTCAAGGAAACTCAGTTTTCACACTCTATGCTTAGTGCCCTTTGTGTGCCTAGGACTGAAATGAAGCTTGGTCAGCATCCCACAGAAACGAATGCTCCACATGCGGGTTTCACATGCCACCAACTCCACATTCACAGGCAACTTCAGCGCCACAGCCGTTTTCAGATAGCCCTCAATGCAAAGGCTCTAGACGCAAATATTGGTGTGAGAGCTAATTCAATCAAGGAAACACTGCATGTTGGTGAAGGGCATATTGAAGAAGGATCAGCCGAGTGGTTCTTGTGGGAGAACAACTCCATTTGGCTCACTAACTTCACACACCATCAGGCTTCCAAGCAGCTCTCAAGGAAACTCAGTCTTCACACTCTATGCTAGTGCCCTTTGAGTGCATTATCTAGGAATGAACCTGGTAGAGCATCCCACACAAACGAATGCTCCACATGCGGGTTTCACATGCCACCAACTCCACATTCACAGGCAACTTCAGCGCCACAGCCGTTTTCAGATAGCCCTCAATGCAAAGGCTCTAGACGCAAATATTGGTGTGAGAGCTAATTCAATCAAGGAAACACTGCATGTTGGTGAAGGGCATATTGAAGAAGGATCAGCCAAGTGGTTCTTGTGGGAGAACAACTCCATTTGGCTCACTAACTTCACACACCATCAGGCTTCCAAGCAGCTCTCAAGGAAACTCAGTTTTCACAATCTATGCTTAGTGCCTTTTGAGTGCATTATCTAGGGAATGAACCTGGTAGAGCATCCCACACAAACGAATGCTCCACATGCGGGTTTCACATGCCACCAACTCCACATTCACAGGCAACTTCAGCGCCACAACCGTTTTCAGATAGCTCTCAATGCAAAGGCTCTAGACGCAAATATTGGTGTGAGAGCTAATTCAATCAAGGAAACACTGCATGTTGGTGAAGGGCATATTGAAGAAGGATCAGCCGAGTGGTTCTTGTGGGAGAACAACTCCATTTGGCTCACTAACTTCACACACCATCAGGCTTCCAAGCAGCTCTCAAGGAAACTCAGTTTTCACACTCTATGCTTAGCGCCCTTTGTATGGCTAGGACTGAAATGAACCTGGTAGAGCATCCCACACAAACAAATGCCTCCACATGCGGGGTTTCACATGCCACCAACTCCACATTCACAGGCAACTTCAGCGCCACAGCCGTTTTCAGATAACCCTCAATGCAAAGGCTCTAGACGCAAATATTGGTGTGAGAGCTAATTCAATCAAGGAAACACTGCATGTTGGTGAAGGGCATATTGAAGAAGGATCAGCCGAGTGGTTCTTGTGGGAGAACAACTCCATTTGGCTCACTAACTTCACACACCATCAGGCTTCCAAGCAGCTCTCAAGGAAACTCAGTTTTCACACTCTATGCTTAGTGCCCTTTGTGTGCCTAGGACTGAAATGAAGCTTGGTCAGCATCCCACAGAAACGAATGCTCCACATGCGGGTTTCACATGCCACCAACTCCACATTCACAGGCAACTCAGCGCACAGCCGTTTTCAGATAGCCCTCAATGCAAAGGCTCTAGACGCAAATATTGGTGTGAGAGCTAATTCAATCAAGGAAACACTGCATGTTGGTGAAGGGCATATTGAAGAAGGATCAGCCGAGTGGTTCTTGTGGAGAACAACTCCATTTGGCTCACTAACTTCACACACCATCAGGCTTCCAAGCAGCCTCTCAAGGAAACTCAGTTTTCACACTCTATGCTTAGTGCCCTTTGAGTGCCTAGGACTGAAATGAAGCTTGGTCAGCATCCCACAGAAACGAATGCTCCACATGCGGGTTTCACATGCCACCAACTCCACATTCACAGGCAACTTCAGCGCCACAACCGTTTTCAGATAGCCCTCAATGCAAAGGCTCTAGACGCAAATATTGGTGTGAGAGCTAATTCAATCAAGGAAACACTGCATGTTGGTGAAGGGCATATTGAAGAAGGATCAGCCGAGTGGTTCTTGTGGGAGAACAACTCCATTTGGCTCACTAACTTCACACACCATCAGGCTTCCAAGCAGCTCTCAAGGAAACTCAGTTTTCACACTCTATGCTTAGTGCCCTTTGTGTGCCTAGGACTGAAATGAAGCTTGGTCAGCATCCCACAGAAACGAATGCTCCACATGCGGGTTTCACATGCCACCAACTCCACATTCACAGGCAACTTCAGCGCCACAGCCGTTTTCAGATAGCCCTCAATGCAAAGGCTCTAGACGCAAATATTGGTGTGAGAGCTAATTCAATCAAGGAAACACTGCATGTTGGTGAAGGGCATATTGAAGAAGGATCAGCCGAGTCGTTTTTGTGGGAGAACAACTCCATTTGGCTCACTAACTTCACACACCATCAGGCTTCCAAGCAGCTCTCAAGGAAACTCAGTTTTCACACTCTATGTTTAGTGCCCTTTGAGTGCATTATCTAGGAATGAACCTGGTAGAGCATCCCACACAAACGAATGCTCCACATGCGGGTTTCACATGCCACCAACTCCACATTCACAGGCAACTTCAGCGCCACAGCCGTTTTTAGATAGCCCTCAATGCAAAGGCTCTAGATGCAAATATTGGTGTGAGAGCTAATTCAATCAAGGAAACACTGCATGTTGGTGAAGGGCATATTGAAGAAGGATCAGCCAAGTGGTTCTTGTGGGAGAATAACTCCATTTGGCTCACTAACTTCACACACCATCAGGCTTCTAAGCAGCTCTCAAGGAAACTCAGTTTTCACACTCTATGTTTAGTACCCTTTGAGTGCATTATCTAGGAATGAACCTGGTAGAGCATCCCACACAAACGAATGCTCCACATGCGGGTTTCACATGCCACCAACTCCACATTCACAGGCAACTTCAGCGCCACAGCCGTTTTCAGATAGCCCTCAATGCAAAGGCTCTAGACGCAAATATTGGTGTGAGAGCTAATTCAATCAAGGAAACACTGCATGTTGGTGAAGGGCATATTGAAGAAGGATCAGCCGAGTGGTTCTTGTGGGAGAACAACTCCATTTGGCTCACTAACTTCACACACCATCAGGCTTCCAAGCAGCTCTCAAGGGAACTCAGTTTTCACACTCTATGCTTAGTGCCCTTTGTGTGCCTAGGACTGAAATGAAGCTTGGTCAGCATCCCACATAAACGAATGCTCCACATGCGGGTTTCACATGCCACCAACTCCACATTCACAGGCAACTTCAGCGCCACAGCCGTTTTCAGATAGCCCTCAATGCAAAGGCTCTAGACGCAAATATTGGTGTGAGAGCTAATTCAATCAAGGAAACACTGCATGTTGGTGAAGGGCATATTGAAGAAGGATCAGCCGAGTGGTTCTTGTGGGAGAACAACTCCATTTGGCTCACTAACTTCACACACCATCAGGCTTCCAAGCAGCTCTCAAGGAAACTCAGTTTTCACACTCTATGCTTAGTGCCCTTTGAGTGCATTATCTAGGAATGAACCTGGTAGAGCATCCCACACAAACGAATGCTCCACATGCGGGTTTCACATGCCACCAACTCCACATTCACAGGCAACTTCAGCGCCACAACCGTTTTCAGATAGCTCTCAATGCAAAGGCTCTAGACGCAAATATTGGTGTGAGAGCTAATTCAATCAAGGAAACACTGCATGTTGGTGAAGGGCATATTGAAGAAGGATCAGCCGAGTGGTTCTTGTGGGAGAACAACTCCATTTGGCTCACTAACTTCACACACCATCAGGCTTCCAAGCAGCTCTCAAGGAAACTCAGTTTTCACACTCTATGCTTAGCGCCCTTTGTATGGCTAGGACTGAAATGAACCTGGTAGAGCATCCCACACAAACAAATGCTCCACATGCGGGTTTCACATGCCACCAACTCCACATTCACAGGCAACTTCAGCGCCACAGCCGTTTTCAGATAACCCTCAATGCAAAGGCTCTAGACGCAAATATTGGTGTGAGAGCTAATTCAATCAAGGAAACACTGCATGTTGGTGAAGGGCATATTGAAGAAGGATCAGCCGAGTGGTTCTTGTGGGAGAACAACTCCATTTGGCTCACTAACTTCACACACCATCAGGCTTCCAAGCAGCTCTCAAGGAAACTCAGTTTTCACACTCTATGCTTAGTGCCCTTTGTGTGCCTAGGACTGAAATGAAGCTTGGTCAGCATCCCACAGAAACGAATGCTCCACATGCGGGTTTCACATGCCACCAACTCCACATTCACAGGCAACTTCAGCGCCACAGCCGTTTTCAGATAGCCCTCAATGCAAAGGCTCTAGACGCAAATATTGGTGTGAGAGCTAATTCAATCAAGGAAACACTGCATGTTGGTGAAGGGCATATTGAAGAAGGATCAGCCGAGTGGTTCTTGTGGGAGAACAACTCCATTTGGCTCACTAACTTCACACACCATCAGGCTTCCAAGCAGCTCTCAAGGAAACTCAGTTTTCACACTCTATGCTTAGTGCCCTTTGTGTGCCTAGGACTGAAATGAAGCTTGGTCAGCATCCCACAGAAACGAATGCTCCACATGCGGGTTTCACATGCCACCAACTCCACATTCACAGGCAACTTCAGCGCCACAACCGTTTTCAGATAGCCCTCAATGCAAAGGCTCTAGACGCAAATATTGGTGTGAGAGCTAATTCAATCAAGGAAACACTGCATGTTGGTGAAGGGCATATTGAAGAAGGATCAGCCGAGTGGTTCTTGTGGGAGAACAACTCCATTTGGCTCACTAACTTCACACACCATCAGGCTTCCAAGCAGCTCTCAAGGAAACTCAGTTTTCACACTCTATGCTTAGTGCCCTTTGTGTGCCTAGGACTGAAATGAAGCTTGGTCAGCATCCCACAGAAACGAATGCTCCACATGCGGGTTTCACATGCCACCAACTCCACATTCACAGGCAACTTCAGCGCCACAGCCGTTTTCAGATAGCCCTCAATGCAAAGGCTCTAGACGCAAATATTGGTGTGAGAGCTAATTCAATCAAGGAAACACTGCATGTTGGTGAAGGGCATATTGAAGAAGGATCAGCCGAGTCGTTTTTGTGGGAGAACAACTCCATTTGGCTCACTAACTTCACACACCATCAGGCTTCCAAGCAGCTCTCAAGGAAACTCAGTTTTCACACTCTATGTTTAGTGCCCTTTGAGTGCATTATCTAGGAATGAACCTGGTAGAGCATCCCACACAAACGAATGCTCCACATGCGGGTTTCACATGCCACCAACTCCACATTCACAGGCAACTTCAGCGCCACAGCCGTTTTTAGATAGCCCTCAATGCAAAGGCTCTAGATGCAAATATTGGTGTGAGAGCTAATTCAATCAAGGAAACACTGCATGTTGGTGAAGGGCATATTGAAGAAGGATCAGCCAAGTGGTTCTTGTGGGAGAATAACTCCATTTGGCTCACTAACTTCACACACCATCAGGCTTCTAAGCAGCTCTCAAGGAAACTCAGTTTTCACACTCTATGTTTAGTACCCTTTGAGTGCATTATCTAGGAATGAACCTGGTAGAGCATCCCACACAAACGAATGCTCCACATGCGGGTTTCACATGCCACCAACTCCACATTCACAGGCAACTTCAGCGCCACAGCCGTTTTCAGATAGCCCTCAATGCAAAGGCTCTAGACGCAAATATTGGTGTGAGAGCTAATTCAATCAAGGAAACACTGCATGTTGGTGAAGGGCATATTGAAGAAGGATCAGCCGAGTGGTTCTTGTGGGAGAACAACTCCATTTGGCTCACTAACTTCACACACCATCAGGCTTCCAAGCAGCTCTCAAGGGAACTCAGTTTTCACACTCTATGCTTAGTGCCCTTTGTGTGCCTAGGACTGAAATGAAGCTTGGTCAGCATCCCACATAAACGAATGCTCCACATGCGGGTTTCACATGCCACCAACTCCACATTCACAGGCAACTTCAGCGCCACAGCCGTTTTCAGATAGCCCTCAATGCAAAGGCTCTAGACGCAAATATTGGTGTGAGAGCTAATTCAATCAAGGAAACACTGCATGTTGGTGAAGGGCATATTGAAGAAGGATCAGCCGAGTGGTTCTTGTGGGAGAACAACTCCATTTGGCTCACTAACTTCACACACCATCAGGCTTCCAAGCAGCTCTCAAGGAAACTCAGTTTTCACACTCTATGTTTAGTGCCCTTTGAGTGCATTATCTAGGAATGAACCTGGTAGAGCATCCCACACAAACGAATGCTCCACATGCGGGTTTCACATGCCACCAACTCCACATTCACAGGCAACTTCAGCGCCACAGCCGTTTTCAGATAGCCCTCAATGCAAAGGATCTAGACGCAAATATTGGTGTGAGAGCTAATTCAATCAAGGAAACACTGCATGTTGGTGAAGGGCATATTGAAGAAGGATCAGCCGAGTGGTTCTTGTGGGAGAACAACTCCATTTGGCTCACTAACTTCACACACCATCAGGCTTCCAAGCAGCTCTCAAGGAAACTCAGGTTTCACACTCTATGCTTAGTGCCCTTTGAGTGCATTATCTAGGAATGAACCTGGTAGAGCATCCCACACAAACGAATGCTCCACATGCGGGTTTCACATGCCACCAACTCCACATTCACAGGCAACTTCAGCGCCACAGCCGTTTTCAGATAGCCCTCAATACAAAGGCTCTAGACGCAAATATTGGTGTGAGAGCTAATTCAATCAAGGAAACACTGCATGTTGGTGAAGGGCATATTGAAGAAGGATCAGCCGAGTGGTTCTTGTGGGAGAACAACTCCATTTGGCTCACTAACTTCACACACCATCAGGCTTCCAAGCAGCTCTCAAGGAAACTCAGTTTTCACACTCTATGCTTAGTGCCCTTTGAGTGCATTATCTAGGAATGAACCTGGTAGAGCATCCCACACAAACGAATGCTCCACATGCGGGTTTCACATGCCACCAATTCCACATTCACAGGCAACTTCAGCGCCACAGCCGTTTTCAGATAGCCCTCAATGCAAAGGCTCTAGACGCAAATATTGGTGTGAGAGCTAATTCAATCAAGGAAACACTGCATGTTGGTGAAGGGCATATTGAAGAAGGATCAGCCGAGTGGTTCTTGTGGGAGAACAACTCCATTTGGCTCACTAACTACACACACCATCAGGCTTCCAAGCAGCTCTCAAGGAAACTCAGTTTTCACACTCTATGCTTAGTGCCCTTTGAGTGCATTATCTAGGAATGAACCTGGTAGAGCATCCCACACAAACGAATGCTCCACATGCGGGTTTCACATGCCACCAACTCCACATTCACAGGCAACTTCAGCGCCACAACCGTTTTCAGATAGCCCTCAATGCAAAGGCTCTAGACGCAAATATTGGTGTGAGAGCTAATTCAATCAAGGAAACACTGCATGTTGGTGAAGGGCATATTGAAGAAGGATCAGCCAAGTGGTTCTTGTGGGAGAATAACTCCATTTGGCTCACTAACTTCACACACCATCAAGCTTCCAAGCAGCTCTCAAGGAAACTCAGTTTTCACACTCTATGCTTAGTGCCCTTTGTATGGCTAGGACTGAAAAGAACCTGGTAGAGCATCCCACACAAACGAATGTTCCACATGCGGGTTTCACATGCCACCAACTCCACATTCACAGGCAACTTCAGCGCCACAGCCGTTTTCAGATAGCCCTCAATGCAAAGGCTCTAGACGCAAATATTGGTGTGAGAGCTAATTCAATCAAGGAAACACTGCATGTTGGTGAAGGGCATATTGAAGAAGGATCAGCCGAGTGGTTCTTGTGGGAGAACAACTCCATTTGGCTCACTAACTTCACACACCATCAGGCTTCCAAGCAGCTCTCAAGGAAACTCAGTTTTCACACTCTATGCTTAGTGCCCTTTGTGTGCCTAGGACTGAAATGAAGCTTGGTCAGCATTCCACACAAACGAATGCTCCACATGCGGGTTTCACATGCCACCAACTCCACATTCACAGGCAACTTCAGCGCCACAGCCGTTTTCAGATAGCCCTCAATGCAAAGGCTCTAGACGCAAATATTGGTGTGAGAGCTAATTCAATCAAGGAAACACTGCATGTTGGTGAAGGGCATATTGAAGAAGGATCAGCCGAGTGGTTCTTGTGGGAGAACAACTCCATTTGGCTCACTAACTTCACACACCATCAGGCTTCCAAGCAGCTCTCAAGGAAACTCAGTTTTCACACTCTATGCTTAGTGCCCTTTGAGTGCATTATCTAGGAATGAACCTGGTAGAGCATCCCACACAAACGAATGCTCCACATGCGGGTTTCACATGCCACCAACTCCACATTCACAGGCAACTTCAGCGCCACAGCCGTTTTCAGATAGCCCTCAATGCAAAGGCTCTAGATGCAAATATTGGTGTGAGAGCTAATTCAATCAAGGAAACACTGCATGTTGGTGAAGGGCATATTGAAGAAGAATCAGCCGAGTGGTTCTTGTGGGAGAACTACTCCATTTGGCTCACTAACTTCACACACCATCAGGCTTCCAAGCAGCTCTCAAGGAAACTCAGTTTTCACACTCTATGTTTAGTGCCCTTTGAGTGCATTATCTAGGAATGAACCTGGTAGAGCATCCCACACAAACGAATGCTCCACATGCGGGTTTCACATGCCACCAACTCCACATTCACAGGCAACTTCAGCGCCACAGCCGTTTTCAGATAGCCCTCAATGCAAAGGCTCTAGACGCAAATATTGGTGTGAGAGCTAATTCAATCAAGGAAACACTGCATGTTGGTGAAGGGCATATTGAAGAAGGATCAGCCGAGTGGTTCTTGTGGGAGAACAACTCCATTTGGCTCATAACTTCACACACCATCAGGCTTCCAAGCAGCTCTCAAGGAAACTCAGTTTTCACACTCTATGCTTAGTGCCCTTTGAGTGCATTATCTAGGAAAGAACCTCGTAGAGCATCCCACACAAACGAATGCTCCACATGCGGGTTTCACATGCCACCAACTCCACATTCACAGGCAACTTCAGCGCCACAGCCGTTTTCAGATAGCCCTCAATGCAAAGGCTCTAGATGCAAATATTGGTGTGAGAGCTAATTCAATCAAGGAAACACTGCATGTTGGTGAAGGGCATATTGAAGAAGGATCAGCCGAGTGGTTCTTGTGGGAGAACAACTCCATTTGGCTCACTAACTACACACACTATCAGGCTTCCAAGCAGCTCTCAAGGAAACTCAGTTTTCACACTCTATGCTTAGTGCCCTTTGAGTGCATTATCTAGGAATGAACCTGGTAGAGCATCCCACACAAACGAATGCTCCACATGCGGGTTTCACATGCCACCAACTCCACATTCACAGGCAACTTCAGCGCCACAGCCGTTTTCAGATAGCCCTGAAAGCAAAGGCTCTAGATGCAAATATTGGTGTGAGAGCTAATTCAATCAAGGAAACACTGCATGTTGGTGAAGGGCATATTGAAGAAGGATCAGCCAAGTGGTTCTTGTGGGAGAACAACTCCATTTGGCTCACTAACTTCACACACCATCAGGCTTCCAAGCAGCTCTCAAGGAAACTCAGTTTTCACACTCTATGCTTAGTGCCCTTTGAGTGCATTATCTAGGAATGAACCTGGTAGAGCATCCCACACAAACGAATGCTCCACATGCGGGTTTCACATGCCACCAACTCCACATTCACAGGCAACTTCAGCGCCACAGCCGTTTTCAGATAGCCCTCAATGCAAAGGCTCTAGATGCAAATATTGGTGTGAGAGCTAATTCAATCAAGGAAACACTGCATGTTGGTGAAGGGCATATTGAAGAAGAATCAGCCGAGTGGTTCTTGTGGGAGAACAACTCCATTTGGCTCACTAACTTCACACACCATCAGGCTTCCAAGCAGCTCTCAAGGAAACTCAGTTTTCACACTCTATGTTTAGTGCCCTTTGAGTGCATTATCTAGGAATGAACCTGGTAGATCATCCCACACAAACGAATGCTCCACATGCGGGTTTCACATGCCACCAACTCCACATTCACAGGCAACTTCAGCGCCACAGCCGTTTTCAGATAGCCCTCAATGCAAAGGCTCTAGACGCAAATATTGGTGTGAGAGCTAATTCAATCAAGGAAACACTGCATGTTGGTGAAGGGCATATTGAAGAAGGATCAGCCGAGTGGTTCTTGTGGGAGAACAACTCCATTTGGCTCATAACTTCACACACCATCAGGCTTCCAAGCAGCTCTCAAGGAAACTCAGTTTTCACACTCTATGCTTAGTGCCCTTTGAGTGCATTATCTAGGAAAGAACCTGGTAGAGCATCCCACACAAACGAATGATCCACATGCGGGTTTCACATGCCACCAACTCCACATTCACAGGCAACTTCAGCGCCACAGCCGTTTTCAGATCGCCCTCAATGCAAAGGCTCTAGACGCAAATATTGGTGTGAGAGCTAATTCAATCAAGGAAACACTGCATGTTGGTGAAGGGCATATTGAAGAAGGATCAGCCGAGTGGTTCTTGTGGGAGAACAACTCCATTTGGCTCACTAACTACACACACTATCAGGCTTCCAAGCAGCTCTCAAGGAAACTCAGTTTTCACACTCTATGCTTAGTGCCCTTTGAGTGCATTATCTAGGAATGAACCTGGTAGAGCATCCCACACAAACGAATGCTCCACATGCGGGTTTCACATGCAACCAACTCCACATTCACAGGCAACTTCAGCGCCACAGCCGTTTTCAGATAGCCCTCAATGCAAAGGCTCTAGACGCAAATACTGGTGTGAGAGCTAATTCAATCAAGGAAACACTGCATGTTGGTGAAGGGCATATTGAAGAAGGATCAGCCGAGTGGTTCTTGTGGGAGAACAACTCCATTTGGCTCACTAACTTCACACACCATCAGGCTTCCAAGCAGCTCTCAAGGAAACTCAGTTTTCACACTCTATGCTTAGTGCCCTTTGAGTGCATTATCTAGGAATGAACCTGGTAGAGCATCCCACACAAACGAATGCTCCACATGCGGGTTTCACATGCCACCAACTCCACATTCACAGGCAACTTCAGCGCCACAGCCGTTTTCAGATAGCCCTCAATGCAAAGGCTCTAGACGCAAATATTGGTGTGAGAGCTAATTCAATCAAGGAAACACTGCATGTTGGTGAAGGGCATATTGAAGAAGGATCAGCCGAGTGGTTCTTGTGGGAGAACAACTCCATTTGGCTCACTAACTACACACACCATCAGGCTTCCAAGCAGCTCTCAAGGAAACTCAGTTTTCACACTCTATGCTTAGTGCCCTTTGTATGGCTAGGACTGAAATGAACCTGGTAGAGCATCCCACACAAACGAATGTTCCACATGCGGGTTTCACATGCCACCAACTCCACATTCACAGGCAACTTCAGCGCCACAGCCGTTTTCAGATAGCCCTCAATGCAAAGGCTCTAGACGCAAATATTGGTGTGAGAGCTAATTCAATCAAGGAAACACTGCATGTTGGTGAAGGGCATATTGAAGAAGGATCAGCCGAGTGGTTCTTGTGGGAGAACAACTCCATTTGGCTCACTAACTTCACACACCATCAGGCTTCCAAGCAGCTCTCAAGGAAACTCAGTTTTCACACTCTATGCTTAGTGCTCTTTGTGTGCCTAGGACTGAAATGAAGCTTGGTCAGCATCCCACACAAACGAATGCTCCACATGCGGGTTTCACATGCCACCAACTCCACATTCACAGGCAACTTCAGCGCCACAGCCGTTTTCAGATAGCCCTCAATGCAAAGGCTCTAGACGCAAATATTGGTGTGAGAGCTAATTCAATCAAGGAAACACTGCATGTTGGTGAAGGGCATATTGAAGAAGGATCAGCCGAGTGGTTCTTGTGGGAGAACTCCATTTGGCTCACTAACTTCACACACCATCAGGCTTCCAAGCAGCTCTCAAGGAAACTCAGTTTTCACACTCTATGCTTAGTGCCCTTTGAGTGCATTATCTAGGAATGAACCTGGTGGAGCATCCCACACAAAAGATTGCTCCACATGCGGGTTTCACATGCCACCAACTCCACATTCACAGGCAACTTCAGCGCCACAGCCGTTTTCAGATAGCCCTCAATGCAAAGGCTCTAGACGCAAATATTGGTGTGAGAGCTAATTCAATCAAGGAAACACTGCATGTTGGTGAAGGGCATATTGAAGAAGGATCAGCCGAGTGGTTCTTGTGGGAGAACAACTCCATTTGGCTCACTAACTTCACACACCATCAGGCTTCCAAGCAGCTCTCAAGGAAACTCAGTTTTCACACTCTATGTTTAGTGCCCTTTTTGTGCCTAGGACTGAAATGAAGCTTGGTCAGCATCCCACAGAAACGAATGCTCCACATGCGGGTTTCACATGCCACCAACTCCACATTCACAGGCAACTTCAGCGCCACAGCCGTTTTCAGATAGCCCTCAATGCAAAGGCTCTAGACGCAAATATTGGTGTGAGAGCTAATTCAATCAAGGAAACACTGCATGTTGGTGAAGGGCATATTGAAGAAGGATCAGCCGAGTGGTTCTTGTGGGAGAACAACTCCATTTGGCTCACTAACATCACACACCATCAGGCTTCCAAGCAGCTCTCAAGGAAACTCAGTTTTCACACTCTATGTTTAGTGCCCTTTGAGTGCATTATCTAGGAATGAACCTGGTAGAGCATCCCACACAAAAGAATGCTCCACATGCGGGTTTCACATGCCACCAACTCCACATTCACAGGCAACTTCAGCGCCACAGCCGTTTTCAGATAGCCCTCAATGCAAAGGCTCTAGACGCAAATATTGGTGTGAGAGCTAATTCAATCAAGGAAACCTGCATGTTGGTGAAGGGCATATTGAAGAAGGATCAGCCGAGTGGTTCTTGTGGGAGAACAACTCCATTTGGCTCACTAACTTCACACACCATCAGGCTTCCAAGCAGCTCTCAAGGAAACTCAGTTTTCACACTCTATGTTTAGTGCCCTTTGAGTGCATTATCTAGGAATGAACCTGGTAGAGCATCCCACACAAACAAATGCTCCACATGCGGGTTTCACATGCCACCAACTCCACATTCACAGGCAACTTCAGCGCCACAGCCGTTTTCAGATAGCCCTCAATGCAAAGGCTCTAGACGCAAATATTGGTGTGAGAGCTAATTCAATCAAGGAAACACTGCATGTTGGTGAAGGGCATATTGAAGAATGATCAGCCGAGTGGTTCTTGTGGGAGAACAACTCCATTTGGCTCACTAACTTCACACACCATCAGGCTTCCAAGCAGCTCTCAAGGAAACTCAGTTTTCACACTCTATGCTTAGTGCCCTTTGAGTGCATTATCTAGGAATGAACCTGGTAGAGCATCCCACACAAACGAATGCTCCACATGCGGGTTTCACATGCCACCAACTCCACATTCACAGGCAACTTCAGCGCCACAGCCGTTTTCAGATAGCCCTGAATGCAAAGGCTCTAGATGCAAATATTGGTGTGAGAGCTAATTCAATCAAGGAAACACTGCATGTTGGTGAAGGGCATATTGAAGAAGAATCAGCCGAGTGGTTCTTGTGGGAGAACAACTCCATTTGGCTCACTAACTTCACACACCATCAGGCTTCCAAGCAGCTCTCAAGGAAACTCAGTTTTCACACTCTATGCTTAGTGCCCTTTGTATGACTAGGACTGAAATGAACCTGGTAGAGCATCCCACACTAACGAATGCTCCACATGCGGGTTTCACATGCCACCAACTCCACATTCACAGGCAACTTCAGCGCCACAGCCGTTTTCAGATAGCCCTCAATGCAAAGGCTCTAGACGCAAATATTGGTGTGAGAGCTAATTCAATCAAGGAAACACTGCATGTTGGTGAAGGGCATATTGAAGAAGGATCAGCCGAGTGGTTCTTGTGGGAGAACAACTCCATTTGGCTCACTAACTTCACACACCATCAGGCTTCCAAGCAGCTCTCAAGGAAACTCAGTTTTCACACTCTATGTTTCGTGCCCTTTGAATGAATTATCTAGGAATGAACCTGGTAGAGCATCCCACACAAACAAATGCTCCACATGCGGGTTTCACATGCCACCAACTCCACATTCACAGGCAACTTCAGCGCCACAGCCGTTTTCAGATAGCCCTCAATGCAAAGGCTCTAGATGCAAATATTGGTGTGAGAGCTAATTCAATCAAGGAAACACTGCATGTTGGTGAAGGGCATATTGAAGAAGGATCAGCCGAGTGGTTCTTGTGGGAGAACAACTCCATTTGGCTCACTAACTTCACACACCATCAGGCTTCCAAGCAGCTCTCAAGGAAACTCAGTTTTCACACTCTATGTTTAGTGCCCTTTGAGTGCATTATCTAGGAATGAACCTGGTAGAGCATCCCACACAAACGAATGCTCCACATGCGGGTTTCACATGCCACCAACTCCACATTCACAGGCAACTTCAGCGCCACAGCCGTTTTCAGATAGCCCTCAATGCAAAGGCTCTAGACGCAAATATTGGTGTGAGAGCTAATTCAATCAAGGAAACACTGCATGTTGGTGAAGGGCATATTGAAGAAGGATCAGCCGAGTGGTTCTTGTGGGAGAACAACTCCATTTGGCTCATAACTTCACACACCATCAGGCTTCCAAGCAGCTCTCAAGGAAACTCAGTTTTCACACTCTATGCTTAGTGCCCTTTGAGTGCATTATCTAGGAAAGAACCTGGTAGAGCATCCCACACAAACGAATGCTCCACATGCGGGTTTCACATGCCACCAACTCCAGATTCACAGGCAACTTCAGCGCCACAGCCGTTTTCAGATCGCCCTCAATGCAAAGGCTCTAGACGCAAATATTGGTGTGAGAGCTAATTCAATCAAGGAAACACTGCATGTTGGTGAAGGGCATATTGAAGAAGGATCAGCCGAGTGGTTCTTGTGGGAGAACAACTCCATTTGGCTCACTAACTACACACACTATCAGGCTTCCAAGCAGCTCTCAAGGAAACTCAGTTTTCACACTCTATGCTTAGTGCCCTTTGAGTGCATTATCTAGGAATGAACCTGGTAGAGCATCCCACACAAACGAATGCTCCACATGCGGGTTTCACATGCCACCAACTCCACATTCACAGGCAACTTCAGCGCCACAGCCGTTTTCAGATAGCCCTCAATGCAAAGGCTCTAGACGCAAATATTGGTGTGAGAGCTAATTCAATCAAGGAAACACTGCATGTTGGTGAAGGGCATATTGAAGAAGGATCAGCCGAGTGGTTCTTGTGGGAGAACAACTCCATTTGGCTCACTAACTTCACACACCATCAGGCTTCCAAGCAGCTCTCAAGGAAACTCAGTTTTCACACTCTATGCTTAGTGCCCTTTGAGTGCATTATCTAGGAATGAACCTGGTAGAGCATCCCACACAAACGAATGCTCCACATGCGGGTTTCACATGCCACCAACTCCACATTCACAGGCAACTTCAGCGCCACAGCCGTTTTCAGATAGCCCTCAATGCAAAGGCTCTAGACGCAAATATTGGTGTGAGAGCTAATTCAATCAAGGAAACACTGCATGTTGGTGAAGGGCCCGAGTGGTTCTTGTGGGAGAACAACTCCATTTGGCTCACTAACTACACACACCATCAGGCTTCCAAGCAGCTCTCAAGGAAACTCAGTTTTCACACTCTATGCTTAGTGCCCTTTGTATGGCTAGGACTGAAATGAACCTGGTAGAGCATCCCACACAAACGAATGTTCCACATGCGGGTCTCACATGCCACCAACTCCACATTCACAGGCAACTTCAGCGCCACAGCCGTTTTCAGATAGCCCTCAATGCAAAGGCTCTAGACGCAAATATTGGTGTGAGAGCTAATTCAATCAAGGAAACACTGCATGTTGGTGAAGGGCATATTGAAGAAGGATCAGCCGAGTGGTTCTTGTGGGAGAACAACTCCATTTGGCTCACTAACTTCACACACCATCAGGCTTCCAAGCAGCTCTCAAGGAAACTCAGTTTTCACACTCTATGCTTAGTGCTCTTTGTGTGCCTAGGGACTGAAATGAAGCTTGGTCAGCATCCCACACAAACGAATGCTCCACATGCGGGTTTCACATGCCACCAACTCCACATTCACAGGCAACTTCAGCGCCACAGCCGTTTTCAGATAGCCCTCAATGCAAAGGCTCTAGACGCAAATATTGGTGTGAGAGCTAATTCAATCAAGGAAACACTGCATGTTGGTGAAGGGCATATTGAAGAAGGATCAGCCGAGTGGTTCTTGTGGGAGAACTCCATTTGGCTCACTAACTTCACACACCATCAGGCTTCCAAGCAGCTCTCAAGGAAACTCAGTTTTCACACTCTATGCTTAGTGCCCTTTGAGTGCATTATCTAGGAATGAACCTGGTGGAGCATCCCACACAAAAGATTGCTCCACATGCGGGTTTCACATGCACCAACTCCACATTCACAGGCAACTTCAGCGCCACAGCCGTTTTCAGATAGCCCTCAATGCAAAGGCTCTAGACGCAAATATTGGTGTGAGAGCTAATTCAATCAAGGAAACACTGCATGTTGGTGAAGGGCATATTGAAGAAGGATCAGCCGAGTGGTTCTTGTGGGAGAACAACTCCATTTGGCTCACTAACTTCACACACCATCAGGCTTCCAAGCAGCTCTCAAGGAAACTCAGTTTTCACACTCTATGTTTAGTGCCCTTTTTGTGCCTAGGACTGAAATGAAGCTTGGTCAGCATCCCACAGAAACGAATGCTCCACATGGCGGGTTTCACATGCCACCAACTCCACATTCACAGGCAACTTCAGCGCCACAGCCGTTTTCAGATAGCCCTCAATGCAAAGGCTCTAGACGCAAATATTGGTGTGAGAGCTAATTCAATCAAGGAAACACTGCATGTTGGTGAAGGACATATTGAAGAAGGATCAGCCGAGTGGTTCTTGTGGGAGAACAACTCCATTTGGCTCACTAACATCACACACCATCAGGCTTCCAAGCAGCTCTCAAGGAAACTCAGTTTTCACACTCTATGTTTAGTGCCCTTTGAGTGCATTATCTAGGAATGAACCTGGTAGAGGCATCCCACACAAAAGAATGCTCCACATGCGGGTTTCACATGCCACCAACTCCACATTCACAGGCAACTTCAGCGCCACAGCCGTTTTCAGATAGCCCTCAATGCAAAGGCTCTAGACGCAAATATTGGTGTGAGAGCTAATTCAATCAAGGAAACCTGCATGTTGGTGAAGGGCATATTGAAGAAGGATCAGCCGAGTGGTTCTTGTGGGAGAACAACTCCATTTGGCTCACTAACTTCACACACCATCAGGCTTCCAAGCAGCTCTCAAGGAAACTCAGTTTTCACACTCTATGTTTAGTGCCCTTTGAGTGCATTATCTAGGAATGAACCTGGTAGAGCATCCCACACAAACAAATGCTCCACATGCGGGTTTCACATGCCACCAACTCCACATTCACAGGCAACTTCAGCGCCACAGCCGTTTTCAGATAGCCCTCAATGCAAAGGCTCTAGACGCAAATATTGGTGTGAGAGCTAATTCAATCAAGGGAAACACTGCATGTTGGTGAAGGGCATATTGAAGAATGATCAGCCGAGTGGTTCTTGTGGGAGAACAACTCCATTTGGCTCACTAACTTCACACACCATCAGGCTTCCAAGCAGCTCTCAAGGAAACTCAGTTTTCACACTCTATGCTTAGTGCCTTTGTATGGCTAGGACTGATATGAACCTGGTAGAGCATCCCACACAAACGAATGTTCCACATGCGGGTTTCACATGCCACCAACTCCACATTCACAGGCAACTTCAGCGCCACAGCCGTTTTCAGATAGCCCTCAATGCAAAGGCTCTAGACCGCAAATATTGGTGTGAGAGCTAATTCAATCAAGGAAACACTGCATGTTGGTGAAGGGCATATTGAAGAAGGATCAGCCGAGTGGTTCTTGTGGGGAGAACAACTCCATTTGGCTCACTAACCTTCACACACCATCAGGCTTCCAAGCAGCTCTCAAGGAAACTCAGTTTTCACACTCTATGCTTAGTGCCCTTTGAGTTGCATTATCTAGGAATGAACCTGGTAGAGCATCCCACACAAACGAATGCTCCACATGCGGGTTTCACATGCCACCAACTCCACATTCACAGGCAACTTCAGCGCCACAGCCTTTTCAGATAGCCCTCAATGCAAAGGCTCTAGACGCAAATATTGGTGTGAGAGCTAATTCAATCAAGGAAACACTGCATGTTGGTGAAGGGCATATTGAAGAAGGATCAGCCGAGTGGTTCTTGTGGGGAGAACAACTCCATTTGGCTCACTAACTTCACACACCATCAGGCTTCCAAGCAGCTCTCAAGGAAACTCAGTTTTCACACTCTATGCTTAGTGCCCTTTGTGTGCCTAGGACTGAAATGAAGCTTGGTCAGCATCCCACAGAAACGAATGCTCCACATGCGGGTTTCACATGCCACCAACTCCACATTCACAGGCAACTTCAGCGCCACAGCCGTTTTCAGATAGCCCTCAATGCAAAGGCTCTAGACGCAAATATTGGTCTGAGAGCTAATTCAATCAAGGAAACACTGCATGTTGGTGAAGGGCATATTGAAGAAGGATCAGCCGAGTGGTTCTTGTGGGAGAACAACTCCATTTGGCTCACTAACTTCACACACCATCAGGCTTCCAAGCAGCTCTCAAGGAAACTCAGTTTTCACACTCTATTCTTAGTGCCCTTTGAGTGCCTAGGACTGAAATGAAGCTTGGTCAGCATCCCACACAAACGAATGCTCCACATGCGGATTTCACATGCCACCAACTCCACATTAACAGGCAACTTCAGCGCCACAGCCGTTTTTCAGATAGCCCTCAATGCAAAGGCTCTAGACGCAAATATTGGTGTAGAAGCGTAATTCAATAATCAAGGAAACACTGCATGTTGGTGAAGGGCATATTGAAGAAGGATCAGCCGAGTGGTTCTTGTGCGAGAACAACTCCATTTGCTCACTAACTTCACACACCATCAGGCTTCCAAGCAGCTCCTCAAGGAAACTCAGTTTTCACACTCTATGCTTAGTGCCCTTTTGTATAGCTAGGACTGAAATGAACCTGGTAGAGCATCCCACACAAACGAATGCTCCACATGCGGGTTTCACATGCCACCAACTCCACATTCACAGGCAACTTCAGCGCCACAGCCGTTTTCAGATAGCCCTCAATGCAAAAGGCTCTAGACGCAAATATTGGTGTGAGAGCTAATTCAATCAAGGAAACACTGCATGTTGGGTGAAGGGCATATTGAAGAAGGATCAGCCGAGTGGATCTTGTGGGAGAACAACTCCATTTGGCTCACTAACTTCACACACCATCAGGCTTCCAAGCAGCTCTCAAGGAAACTCAGTTTTCACACTCTATGCTTAGTGCCCTTTGAGTGCATTATCTAGGAATGAACCTGGTAGAGCATCCCACACAAACGAATGCTCCACATGCGGGTTTCACATGCCACCAACTCCACATTCACAGGCAACTTCAGCGCCACAGCCATTTTCAGATAGCCCTCAATGCAAAGGCTCTAGACGCAAATATTGGTGTGAGAGCTAATTCAATCAAGGAAACACTGCATGTTGGTGAAGGGCATATTGAAGAAGGATCAGCCGAGTGGTTCTTGTGGGGAGAACAACTCCATTTGGCTCACTAACTTCACACACCATCAGGCTTCCAAGCAGCTCTCAAGGAAACTCAGTTTTCACACTCTATGCTTAGTGCCCTTTGTATGGCTCGGACTGAAATGAACCTGGTAGAGCATTCCACACAAACGAATGTTCCACATGCGGTTTCACATGCCACCAACTCCACATTCACAGGCAAACTTCAGCGCCATAGCCGTTTCAGATAGCCCTCAATGCAAAGGCTCTAGACGCAAATATTGGTGTGAGAGCTAATTCAATCAAGGAAACACTGCATGTTGGTGAAGGGCATATTGAAGAAGGATCAGCCGAGTGGTTCTTGTGGGAGAACAACTCCATTTGGCTCACTAACTTCACACACCATCAGGCTTTCAAGCAGCTCTCAAGGAAACTCAGTTTTCACACTCCATGCTTAGTGCCCTTTGAGTGCATTATCTAGCAATGAACCTGGTAGAGCATCCCACACAAACGAATGCTCCACATGCGGGTTTCACATGCCACCAACTCCACATTCACAGGCAACTTCAGCGCCACAGCCGTTTTGCAGATAGCCCTCAATGCAAAGGCTCTAGATGCAAATATTGGGTGTGAGAGCTAATTCAATCAAGGAAACACTGCATGTTGGTGAAGGGCATATTGAAGAAGGATCAGCCGAGTGGTTCTTGTGGGAGAACAACTCCATTTGGCTCACTAACTTCACACACCATCAGGCTTCCAAGCAGCTCTCAAGGAAACTCAGTTTTCACACTCTATGCTTAGTGCTCTTTGTGTGGCTAGGACTGAAATTGAAGCTTGGTCAGCATCCCACACAAACGAATGCTCCACATGCGGGTTTCACATGCCACCAACTCCACATTCACAGGCAACTTCAGCGCCACAGCCGTTTTCAGATAGCCCTCAATGCAAAGGCTCTAGACGCAAATATTGGTGTGAGAGCTAATTCAATCAAGGAAACACTGCATGTTGGTGAAGGGCATATTGAAGAAGGATCAGCCGAGTGGTTCTTGTGGGAGAACAACTCCATTTGGCTCACTAACTTCACACACCATCAGGCTTCCAAGCAGCTCTCAAGGAAACTCAGTTTTCACACTCTATGCTTAGTGCCCTTTGAGTGCATTATCTAGGAATGAACCTGGTAGAGCATCCCACACAAACGAATGCTCCACATGCGGGTTTCACATGCCACCAACTCCACATTCACAGGCAACTTCAGCGCCACAGCCGTTTTCAGATAGCCCTCAATGCAAAGGCTCTAGATGCAAATATTGGTGTGAGAGGTAATTCAATCAAGGAAACACTGGCATGTTGGTGAAGGGCATATTGAAGAAGGATCAGCCGAGTGGTTCTTGTGGGAGAACAACTCCATTTGGCTCACTAACTTCACACACCATCAGGCTTCCAAGCAGCTCTCAAGGAAACTCAGTTTTCACACTCTATGCTTAGTGCCCTTTGAGTGCATTATCTAGGAATGAACCTGGTAGAGCATCCCACACAAACGAATGCTCCACATGCGGGTTTCACATGCCACCAACTCCACATTGACAGGCAACTTCAGCGCCACAGCCGTTTTTCAGATAGCCCTCAATGCAAAGGCTCTAGACGCAAATATTGGTGTGAGAGCTAATTCAATCAAGGAAACACTGCATGTTGGTGAAGGGCATATTGAAGAAGGATCAGCCGAGTGGTTCTTGTGGCGAGAACAACTCCATTTGGCTCACTAACTTCACACACCATCAGGCTTCCAAGCAGCTCTCAAGGAAACTCAGTTTTCACACTCTATGCTTAGTGCCCTTTGTATGGCTAGGACTGAAATGAACCTGGTAGAGCATCCCACACAAACGAATGCTTCACATGCGGGTTTCACATGCCACCAACTCCACATTCACAGGCAACTTCAGCGCCACAGCCGTTTTCAGATAGCGCTCAATGCAAAGGCTCTAGACGCAAATATTGGTGTGAGAGCTAATTCAATCAAGGAAACACTGCATGTTCGTGAAGGGCATATTGAAGAAGGATCAGCCGAGTGGTTCTTGTGGGGAGAACAACTCCATTTGGCTCACTAACTTCACACACCATCAGGCTTCCAAGCAGCTCTCAAGGAAACTCAGGTTTCACACTCTATGCTAGGTGCTCTTTATGTGGCTAGGACTGAAATGAAGCTTGGTCAGCATCCCACACAAACGAATGCTCCACATGCGGGTTTCACATGACACCAACTCCACATTCACAGGCAACTTCAGCGCCACAGCCGTTTTCAGATAGCCCTCAATGCAAAGGCTCTAGACGCAAATATTGGTGTGAGAGCTAATTCAATCAAGGAAAACACTGCATGTTGGTGAAGGGCATATTGAAGAAGGATCAGCCGAGTGGTTCTTGTGGGAGAACAACTCCATTTGGCTCACTAACTTCACACACCATCAGGCTTCCAAGCAGCTCTCAAGGGAACTCAGTTTTCACACTCTATGCTTAGTGCCCTTTGAGTGCATTATCTAGGAATGAACCTGGTAGAGCATCCCACACAAACGAATGCTCCACATGCGGGTTTCACATGCCACCAACTCCACATTCACAGGCAACTTCAGCGCCACAGCCGTTTTTAGATAGCCCTCAATGCAAAGGCTGTAGACGCAAATATTTGTGTGAGAGCTAATTCAATCAAGGAAAACACTGCATGTTGGTGAAGGGCATATTGAAGAAGGATCAGCCGAGTGGTTCTTGTGGGAGAACAACTCCATTTGGCTCACTAACTTCACACACCATCAGGCTTCCAAGCAGCTCTCAAGGAAACTCAGTTTTCACACTCTATGCTTAGTGCCCTTTGTATGGCTAGGACTGAAATGAACCTGGTAGAGCATCCCACACAAACGAATGCTCAACATGCGGGTTTCAAATGCCACCAACTCCACATTCACAGGCAACTTCAGCGCCACAGCCGTTTTCAGATAGCCCTCAATGCAAGGCTCTAGACGCAAATATTGGTGTGAGAGCTAATTCAATCAAGGAAACACTGCATGTTGGTGAAGGGCATATTGAAGAAGGATCAGCCGAGTGGTTCTTGTGGGGAGAACAACTCCATTTGGCTCACTAACTTCACACACCATCAGGCTTCCAAGCAGCTCTCAAGGAAAACTCAGTTTTCACACTCTATGTTTGGTGCCCTTTGAGTGCATTATCTAGGATGAACCTGGTAGAGCATCCCACACAAACGAATGCTCCACATGCGGGTTTCACATGCCACCAACTCCACATTCACAGGCAACTTCAGCGCCACAGCCGTTTTCAGATAGCCCTCAATGCAAAGGCTCTAGACGCAAATATTGGTGTGAGAGCTAATTCAATCAAGGAAACACTGCATGTTGGTGAAGGGCATATTGAAGAAGGATCTGCCAAGGTGGTTCTTGTGGGAGAACAACTCCATTTGGCTCACTAACTTCACACCATCAGGCTTCCAAGCAGCTCTCAAGGAAACTCAGTTTTCACACTCTATGCTTAGTGCCCTTTGAGTGCATTATCTAGGAAATGAACCTGGTAGAGCATCCCACACAAACGAATGCTCCACATGCGGGTTTCACATGCCACCAACTCCAGATTCACAGGCAACTTCAGCGCCACAGCCGTTTTTCAGATAGCCCTCAATGCAAAGGCTCTAGACGCAAATATTGGTGTGATGAGCTAATTCAATCAAGGAAACACTGCATGTTGGTGAAGGGCATATTGAAGAAGGATCAGCCGAGTGGTTCTAGTGGCGAGAACAACTCCATTTGGCTCACTAACTTCACACACCATCAGGCTTCCAAGCAGCTCTCAAGGGAACTCAGTTTTCACACTCTATGCTTAGTGCCCTTTGAGTGCATTATCTAGGAATGAACCTGGTAGAGCATCCCACACAAACGAATGCTCCACATGCGGGTTTCACATGCCACCAACTCCACATTCACAGGCAACTTCAGCGCCACAGCCGTTTTCAGATAGCCCTCAATGCAAAGGCTCTAGACGCAAATATTGGTGTGAGAGCTAATTCAATCAAGGAAACACTGCATGTTGGTGAAGGGCATATTGAAGAAGGATCAGACAAGTGGTTCTTGTGGGAGAACAACTCCATTTGGCTCACTAACTTCACACACCATCAGGCTTCCAAGCAGCTCTCAAGGAAACTCAGTTTTCACACTCTATGCTTAGTGCCATTTGAGTGCATTATCTAGGAATGAACCTGGGTAGAGCATCCCACACAAACGAATGCTCCACATGCGGGTTTCACATGCCACCAACTCCACATTCACAGGCAACTTCAGCGCCACAGCCGTTTTCAGATAGCCCTCAAAGCAAAGGCTCTAGACGCAAATATTGGTGTGAGAGCTAATTCAATCAAGGAAATACTGCATGTTGGTGAAGGGCATATTGAAGAAGGATCAGCCGAGTGGTTCTTGTGGGAGAACAACTCCATTTGGGCTCACTAACTTCACACACCATCAGGCTTCCAAGCAGCTCTCAAGGAAACTCAGTTTTCACACTCTATGCTTAGTGCCCCTTGTGTGCCTAGGACTGAAATGAACCTGGTAGAGCATCCCACACTAACGAATGCTCCACATGCGGGTTTCACATGCCACCAACTCCACATTCACAGGCAACTTCAGCGCCACAGCCGTTTCAGATAGCCCTCAAAGCAAAGGCTCTAGACGCAAATATTGGTGTGAGAGCTATTCAATCAAGGAAATACTGCATGTTGGTGAAGGGCATATTGAAGAAGGATCAGCCGAGTGGTTCTTGTGGGAGAACAACTCCATTTGGCTCACTAACTTCACACACCATCAGGCTTCCAAGCAGCTCTCAAGGAAACTCAGTTTTCACACTCTATGCTTAGTGCCCTTTGTGTGCCTAGGACTGAAATGAAGCTTGGTCAGCATCCCACACAAACGAATGCTCCACATGCGGGTTTCACATGCCACCAACTCCACATTCACAGGCAACTTCAGCGCCACAGCCGTTTTCAGATAGCCCTCAATGCAAAGGCTCTAGACGCAAATATTGGTGTGAGAGCTAATTCAATCAAGGAAACACTGCATGTTGGTGAAGGGCATATTGAAGAAGGATCAGCCGAGTGGTTCTTGTGGGAGAACAACTCCATTTGGCTCACTAACTTCACACACCATCAGGCTTCCAAGCAGCTCTCAAGGAAACTCAGTTTTCACACTCTATGCTTAGTGCCCTTTGTATGGCTAGGACTGAAATGAACCTGGTAGAGCATCCCACACAAACGAATGCTCCACATGCGGGTTTCACATGCCACCAACTCCACATTCACAGGCAACTCCAGCGCCACAGCCGTTTTCAGATAGCCCTCAATGCAAAGGCTCTAGACGCAAATATTGGTCTGAGAGCTAATTCAATCAAGGAAACACTGCATGTTGGTGAAGGGCATATTGAAGAAGGATCAGCTGAGTGGTTCTTGTGGGAGAACAACTCCATTTGGCTCACTAACTTCACACACCATCAGGCTTCCAAGCAGCTCTCAAGGAAACTCAGTTTTTTCACACTCTATGCTTAGTGCCCTTTGTGTGCCTAGGACTGAAATGAAGCTTGGTCAGCATCCCACACAAACGAATGCTCCACATGCGGGTTTCACATGCCACCAACTCCACATTCACAGGCAACTCCAGCGCCACAGCCGTTTTCAGATAGCCCTCAATGCAAAGGCTCTAGACGCAAATATTGGTCTGAGAGCTAATTCAATCAAGGAAACACTGCATGTTGGTGAAGGGCATATTGAAGAAGGATCAGCTGAGTGGTTCTTGTGGGAGAACAACTCCATTTGGCTCACTAACTTCACACACCATCAGGCTTCCAAGCAGCTCTCAAGGAAACTCAGTTTTCACACTCTATGCTTAGTGCCCTTTGTGTGCCTAGGACTGAAATGAAGCTTGGTCAGCATCCCACACAAACGAATGCTCCACATGTGGGTTTCACATGCCACCAACTCCACATTGACAGCAACTTCAGCGCCACAGCCGTTTTCAGATAGCCCTCAATGCAAAGGCTCTAGACGCAAATATTGGTGTGAGAGCTAATTCAATCAAGGAAAACACTGCATGTTGGTGAAGGGCATATTGAAGAAGGATCAGCCGAGTGGTTCTTGTGGGAGAACAACTCCATTTGGCTCACTAACTTCACACACCATCAGGCTTCCAAGCAGCTCTCAAGGAAACTCCAGTTTTCACACTCTATGTTTAGTGCCCTTTGAGTGCATTATCTAGGAATGAACCTGGTAGAGCATCCCACACAAACGAATGCTCCACATGCGGGTTTCACATGCCACCAAACTCCACATTCACAGGCAACTTCAGCGCCACAGCCGTTTTTTAGATAGCCCTCAATGCAAAGGCTCTAGATGCAAATATTGGTGTGAGAGCTAATTCAATCAAGGAAACACTGCATGTTGGTGAAGGGCATATTGAAGAAGGATCAGCCAAGTGTTTCTTGTGGGAGAATAACTCCATTTGGCTCACTAACTTCACACACCATCAGGCTTCCAAGCAGCTCTCAAGGAAACTCAGTTTTCACACTCTATGTTTAGTACCCTTTGAGTGCATTATCTAGGAATGAACCTGGTAGAGCATCCCACACAAACGACATGCTCCACATGCGGGTTTCACATGCCACCAACTCCACATTCATAGGCAACTTCAGCGCCACAGCCGTTTTCAGATAGCCCTCAATGCAAAGGCTCTAGACGCAAATATTGGTGTGAGAGCTAATTCAATCAAGGAAACACTGCATGTTGGTGAAGGGCATATTGAAGAAGGATCAGCCGAGTGGTTTCTTGTGGGGAGAACAACTCCATTTGGCTCACTAACTTCACACACCATCAGGCTTCCAAGCAGCTCTCAAGGAAACTCAGTTTTCACACTCTATGCTTAGTGCCCTTTGTGTGCCTAGACTGAAATGAAGCTTGGTCAGCATCCCACAGAAACGAATGCTCCACATGCGGGTTTCACATGCCACCAACTCCACATTCACAGGCAACTTCAGCGCCACAGCCGTTTTTAGATAGCCCTCAATGCAAAGGCTCTAGACGCAAATATTGGTGTGAGAGCTAATTCAATCAAGGAAAACACTGCATGTTGGTGAAGGGCATATTGAAGAAGGATCAGCCGAGTGGTTCTTGTGGGAGAACAACTCCATTTGGCTCACTAACTTCACACACCATCAGGCTTCCAAGCAGCTCTCAAGGAAACTCAGGTTTCACACTCTATGCTTAGTGCCCTTTGAGTGCATTATCTAGGAATGAACCTGGTAGAGCATCCCACAGAAACGAATGC
>NW_026701598.1:0-34890 GCF_030435755.1 Ochotona princeps | reverse complement strand
CCTGTTGAAAGAAGGCCATTCTCTTTCAGGATGTGTTGCAGGGCGGAACGTCATTTGTTGAGCTCGTCAGCTATTCTTGTTAGTCTTCATTTACAGAGCAAATAATAAGAAGAATGAATTAGTGCGTGTGCGCTCTCTGAGTTTAGGAATATCCAGCAACACTGTACTTGTCTGGTTATCCCCTTCGCTATGCAGCCCTAGAAGCAGCCACTAAACAACATCGACACTCCCGTAGGAACACCCAGCCACCCATAAATTCTCCCCCCAGCCGTAGAAACACCCACCCGTCCGCTGAAGAAACACTCACCCACTCCCTCTCAAACCCGTACCCCCCCCTAGCCCTAGAAACACCCTTCCTCCCATAAGGACACTCACCCAGCCACAAAAACACTCACCCAGCCATAGAAACACTCACCCAGCCATAAAAACACTCACCCAGCCACAAAAACACTCACCCAGCCACAAAAACACTCACCCAGCCATAGAAATACTCACTCAGCCAAAAAACACTCACCCAGCCATAGAAACACTCACCCAGCCACACAAACACTCACCAAGCCAAAGAAACACTCACCCAAGCCATAGAAACACTCACCCAGCAAAAAAAGAACTCACCCAGCCATAGAAACACTCACCCAGCCATTAAAAGCAATTCATATGAACATGTACTCACCTATAGAAATCCCCCTCAGCCGTGGAAACACCCACCCACCCGTAGAAATATTCGCACAGCCGTAGAAACACCGGTTCTCCCGTGAAAACAGCGTACACTTACCAAGCAAAACTTGCAGCCGCCCTTCCAAACCACATCGACTCACCCGCAAATCCCCCCCAACTGTAGAAACGCCCACCCACTTGCTCGTAAAAACATCCTCCTACCCGTAGAAAGGCAATGACTACCCCTCACCCCTCAGCCATAGATGATACACTCAGCCACCTGTAAAGACAACACTCGCCCATTCGTAACAACATCTCTGAAGCCGTAGAAAGAGTTACTTGCTGATATATCTTTTTACTTACGGCGGTAACTCATTAGTGGGTGTTGTTGTCTGCGTTTCTCGCGCCTTCATGATGCACGTTGGACGACCAAACATGCGTGTGCTGACTGAGACCGTCCGGGAGGCGGCTGCTGCTGCTGCTGCAAAGATCCTTCTGCTGCAGGCTGTGGGTAGCAATATGCATATATCTACGTTTGTACGTATGTGTGTGTATGTGTATGTGTAGTATACTGTGTGCGCGTAACTGTGATGTGTCTATGTAAGTTACATATTATACGTATGTCTCTGTCTGTGTGTGTGTGTGTCTGTGCTCTGTGTGTGTGTGTGTGTCTGTCTGTCATCGCAGCATCCCATCGTCTTTGAAGGCTGAAGATAGAGGAACAGTGTCTGTGATCTTCTGTGATGTGTACGAGTTTCAGCAAGTAGTGGCCTCTATCGAACCCACACGTTTGGTGGAAGTTTTGGACTCGTTATTTTTATGCTTCGATCGTAGTGCGGAGCAGTTCGGTTGCACTAAAGTTGAAACCGTCTTTGAAACCTATCTTGCAGCTGCGGGCCTCCAGCCGGGCAAGGAACAGTCTGCTGCGTCTTACCAACAAGACGCTTGCGATGCTTTAGAGTAAGTTACCCGTCCAGTGCCCGTCACGATGCATTCTCAGAAAGCAAAAAGGTTCTTCGGTGCATCACCGGTCTTTCTGGATGACTATATACGTAGGATGCGCGTATGACTGTGCTACTCGAGGTGTGATACGCTCCGTCTAATGTGGTCGACCTCAGCGAAGCACGCTCATACTTTCTCTGGTATACAGAACTCAATGCAATACATATATGCGTGCTCTGGTATATGGATCCCAATGCAATACGTATATATACTTTCTGTGGTGTGTATACACTCAGTGCAATACGTATGCGTTTGCTGTGCTTCGAGTCAGCGTGTAAAACAGTCAGTGTGTAAAACACATATATACGTGTGGTCTGTAGAACCCGATGCAATACGTATATATACTTGCTGTGATGTATATATATATATATATGTATATATATATATATATATATAGGGCGCAACGCAGTGCATATATAATTGCTGTGGTACAACGAGCTCAATGCAGTACGTATATATACTGGCTCTTATATCTATATATATAGAGAGAGAGAGCCCAACGCAGTACGTGTATATTGGCTGTGGTACAACGAGCTCAATGCAATACGTATATATACTTGCTGTGATATATATAGAGAGAGCCCAACGCAGTGCGTGTATATATGCTGTGGTACAACGAGCTCAATGCAATGCGTATATATACTTGCTGTGATATATATATATATATATATATGTATACATATATATATATATATAGAGAGAGAGAGCCCAACGCAGTGCGTGTATATTTGCTGTGGTACAACGAGCTCAATGCAATACGTATATATACTTAATGTGATATATATATATATATATAGGGAGCCCAACGCAGTGCGTATTTGTATATGCTGTGCTTGACGTCAGTGTACTGCATGATTACTTGCTGTGGTGTATAGAGCTCATAGCCTTAAGTATAGACTTGCTGTGATGGTAGTGAACGCAGTAGTAATACGTATGCCTACTCGCCCCTAATAATTGTGAACGCAGTAGTAATACGTATGCATATTCTCTCCAAATATCAGTGAATGCAGTAGTAATACGTATGCATATTCTCTCCAAATAACAGTGAACGCAGTAGTAGTACGTATGCGTATTCTCTCCTAATATCAGTGAATGCAGTAGTAATACGTATGCGTATTCTCTCCTAATAGTAATGAACGCAGTAGTAATACGTATGCGTATTCGCTGCTAGTAATACATCCCCCATGAGGAAAACGTTCTTCGGCTGCGGTGTCTTCCGTGGGGGTCTCCCTCGCTCTTCGCCATACACTAGACACGCAAGAGGCTTAGTGGCAACAGAGCTGGGTGCTGCATGCGTCTTAACACTTTTTTATCCTCGACGGAAATGCATACTAATACAAAGGCAGGTGGTCGCACTCTACTGAGTGGCTGCAGCGTCCTTATACACTGCTACACAAGTGCGTGTGCGTACAAAAGAAGGAAGACAAAGTTTCTTTGCAGCTTCTTGCCCGCACGTATGTCATGTCTATTTGCGTCGGCAGTGTAGAACGTGTGCATGCGGTGGGACGTTTTTGTACTCCTGTTGTGACCATCTCTGTGTGTATGTGTTTTATATGCGACGCGGGCGCTTCTACGCGATGATACGTCAAATTCTACACCATTGTCAGACACACACTACCCTGGCTGGGGGGCAAGGCCCTTCTACAATGCAATACAAATGGCCTTATTATATGTATGTACATATATATATAAGGTGTACATATGTATTTGTGTATATATATGTATAGATACACATATACATATATGTATATATATAATATGTATATATATATGTCAGTGTATAATACATACATGTTTATATATATATATACCTTCTCAGTGTATTGGAGGAAGGATACTATGCTTTGTATGTGCTAGTTTGCTGTATTGTCAGTCGTCAGAAGGAAGTATACGCAGTGAGGTGTAGGCTTCACCACTCCGACATATGCGATATAAATTACAGAACGCAATTACAGCCAGTGACAGTCTCTTTTCTCTCGCGTTCTGCTAGCCCTAAGCTCTTTTGTGTATTTGCGAATACGGCACACTAGGTGCGTTCGTGCGCTGGTGGGTTTTACGTAGAAAAAACTTCTGCTGCGGTTTGGGAGGTATTGTGCAAGGCAGGTGGAATGTATACGTGATCGTATACTTGAGAGTATACCTGATAGTATCTCTAAAAGAAGACGTGCAAGTATGCGTGATAGTATGTGCGTGATAGTATAACGCGTGATGGTATAAGTGGTAGTATAGGTGGTAGAGGGCGTGATCATATAATTGGTAGTATATAGTAGACGCGAATATATATATATGTGATAGTATACGTGGCGGTATAGGCCCAGTAGTATAGGAGAGGTAATAGGACATGTAGATAGCGTATGTGTATGTCTGTGCGTCTTTTTTGTTTAAGGAGAGTTGTTGTGCAGCTCAGACCCCTGTGGGCGTGTCCGTGTGTCTCGCGCGTGCTCGACGTGGCCGGGGATCAGCATATGCCATCACGAGTTGTAAACACTCTGCTGCTTTCGAAGGGGCAAGTGATACTCATACACACACCTGCGTATACACACACACACATACACACACATATACATACATATACGAACATTTTACACACACAAAACGCACACACATACACACGCTGGGACACACATACATACAAACGTTCACACATAATGGCACACAAACACACATACATATGAATACACGGAAAACTCATATATATATATATATATATATATATGTATACACGCAAAATGTACACACGCACACATGCACATATACACACCACACAAACATATACACACATCGAGAGCGACACACAGACACACATACACATGCACATACACACAACACACAAACACATACACACAACATACAGACACATACACACACAGAGACACGCACACACACACACGTACGTTTACACCTGCGCACATACGCATACACGCAGAAACCTCACACATCCACACACATACACACATACACGCACCATACAAATACAACGCACACGCACACACAACATGTGTTTAAACATATACAGCCTTACAGGTACCCCCACCGAATAGAAAGGGCGCCAAAAGTAGTAGTAGTAGTGGTGCATGTCGTGACGTTCTGGTGGCTGTGCAGGGCAGGCTCATCGCATCTCGAGCACCGACCGTCTCGTGCGCCAGCGCGCTTTCGCTTCTTCTTATCTCTTTTACTCCATTGTATTGTGTGTGCACATGTGTGTGTGTGTCTGTCTGTCGGTCTGCCTGCCTGTCGGTCTGTCTGCCTGTCGGTCTGTCTGCCTGTCGGTCTGTCTGCCTGTCGGTCTGTCTGTCTGTCTGTAAACGTGTATGTGCGTGTGTGTGTGTGTGTGATATCTCCCCCTCTTTCGGCTTGTGTATCGTGTCTAGACAAGTATTTACGGAAGTAGATACTTAAGACAGAGCATGTTTCGAAAACTGTCTTCAGCGGGTTCGAGCTTTGATATGGTGCTTTGAGCACAAACTTGAAGTCTGCGTTTGCGTAATAAATTGGCCGTGGCGCTCAACGTGTCTGTATGTGTAAGTATTAACGTGAGTGTAAATGTGGTGTTCGGGCTGTCTACTGCGGTTGCACTGTATCTGTTGGTATATCTGTGCACGTACGTGCTGGGCGTGTGTACATATACGTACGTCATATGTTGCCGTGGCGGTGAACGAATGTGAGTTACTATGTCTGAGTTGTATATTGCGGCTAAAATTTTATGTTGCCCTGGTTTCCATGTCTCTGTGTATGTACGTAAACACATACACCTAGGCAGTGTATTATTGAGATTGTGTTGTACTGGTTTCTATATCTCTGTATGTACGTAATCACACATAATTATGTAGTGTATTCTGACTGTGTTGTACGGGTGTTTCGAATGTCTTAGTACGATAATGATCGTAATCTACGTTTACATAGTATATTGCGGCTATGCTTTACTGATGTGTTGATGTTTATGTATTTCGAGCTCGTACATCTGTATATGTTGTGTTCAGATAGTATATATCTCTACAGTGATGTACCGTCGTGTACATGTGTTTTCTGTGTACGAGTGCTTTCGTGTGTGTTGGGTTCACATAATATATATTGCCGACTGGATTATACACTTTTGTATATGTTGTTGTAGGCATACGAACACGTGAGTGTATACGTTTGAGTAATATACTGCAATTGTGTTATGTACTGTTATATGTATATATATATATATACATATATCTTGTTGGTGTGTGTGTACATATGTATATTTACGTAATACATTGCCACTGTGTTACGTACTGTTATATATATATATATATAGTCTTCTAGGTGTGTGTGTACGTATGTATATTCAGGTAATATAATGCCACTATGATACGTACTGTTGTATATATATATCTTCTAGGTGTGTGTGTGTACATATGAATATTATGTAATATATTGCCACTATGTGATGCACTGTTGTACATACATGTCTTCTTGATGTGCGTATATATATATATGTATATGTATATATATATATATGTATCTACGTAATGTGTTGCCAGTGTGTTATGTACTGTTTGTCACATACAGCATGGCTCTCGCAATGTTGAAGTAAGCAGCGCAAATACGCTACGAAGTGAAGACGAGCACTGCGTGGGGGCTGCCGTCTATCGGACCCTCGTCAGCACCCCCGCAGCCTCCTGGGGCCCTTCCTCGTTAATTGAGGCGGCTGGTGGTATGACGCATACGGCACGCACATATACATATCCACACACATAGGTTTAGTAGCAAATTCACACACTAATATACACATACATACATATATATATGTATATATATGTATCTGCACACACACTAATATATACATGTATATATATCTGCATATTCCCCAATATATACTTATATATGTATGTATATGTACATATGCTTTCCATGCTAGAAGCGTACGTACGTACATATAGGAAGACGGAGGGAGGGCAGCGTGCAATGAAGGTAAGTCACCAAAAGAGTAGTGTGTGGCTGTGAGCAGCCTGCCCCTTGTGCCCCCTCCCACGCCACGAGCGCATGGCGTCTGCGTAAATTCTCTTGGATCGTAGCCACTTGTTGCTCTCCGAGGCTTCTGTATTACGTGTTGCACACACACACACACATACACACATACAAATATACGTATACACATATACGTACATACACACATACATATACATACACATACACATACATATACATACATATACATACATATACATACATATACATACACATACATACATATACATACATAAAAACATACATACATAAACAGATATACATACATATACATACATACATACATACACATATATACATTTACATACATGCATTTACATACATACATGCAGACCTACAGACAGACATACATACATTTACATACATATATACATACATACGTGCATACATACATGCATACATACATGCATACTACATACATACTATACTATGCCGTTCTGGGAAGGAAAGAAAGCCGTGCATCCACACAGCTGCTTCTGCTCGCTGATACCGTACTTCCTCTCTTTCTCTCTCTCTCTCTTATACATATATATATGTATATATACGTGTATGATATATATACATATAAAATAAATATATATATATATATATGTACATATATACAGATACATGTATACTTATGTATGTAAGGAGGGCTTGTGCATATTAAGCGCCACAGTCGTGCTGTGCATAGTGCTAGCTGAAGGCACGAAGTCCTTTAAGTGAAGCTGTAATGATATACGAAGCTCCATATATCGTGGAATGTTGCTGAAATTTATTTCAAGGAGGAATGCTGACTGTGTGGTAGCCGCATATATATATATATATATACGTATATATACATGTATATGTATATATATATAGATATATATATATATATATATATGCGTGTATGTGATGTCTAGTTGGATGATTTTTGTAAATCATATGGTTTGTGTTTGCGTATGGGGTGCTGTTTACTCATGGCAGTTCACTGTATCGTATGATTATTATTCATGAGAGTTACACTTATACAAAGAGAAAATACATTATCTTCCCTTGGGTGCTGTTATATGGGAGTCAGTTTTTTTTTTTTTAAAGTTGTGCTGTTAAGCTGTTGCGAACTACCTTTTCATATTATCTTCTTTTTACTTGTCATTCCGTTTTTTGCTTGGGTCATTGGATCATCTCTTCGTGTTTTTCCTCGTGTTAGTTATTGTGCGTCCGAGCTGGGTCACTATATTTTATTCACCATATGTATATGTATATATATATATATATATATGTATAGTAAAGTGTATGTGCATGTTGTGCTTATTATTTATTGCGCGTTTGAAATGAGTCACTATATTATTTAATATATATATATATATATACATGTATGTATACGTGTATGTATGTATGTATGTATATGTATATGTATATATATATGTATGTACGTATACATGCACATATTTGGTACAGGCGTATGTATGTGTGTTGTGCTTGTTATTTATTGTGCGTTTGGATTGAGTCACTATATTATTCGAAATATATATATATATATACACGTATATGTAAGTATATGTATATATGTATGTACGTAGATATGCACATATTTTACAGGCGTATGTATGCATGTTGTGCTTGTTAGTTACTGTGCGTTGGAATTGTGAATGCCTCGTTTTATGTGTGTGGTAGGCCTCAAAATGTAACTTTTTTTCAGATGAATGCGTTTATGTTTCTGTGTGTTTGTGTGTGTGTGTGGGTGACGGGACGCTTCATATTACTGCGGCCTCAGCTCGTAGTAGTAGCAGAGACTTTGGGCGACAACGAACCAGTGGCAACATCGTCCGAACGGTTCTCCAATCGAAGCCCCAGCGAATTCGAGTCAAAATTGGCATACATTCGGGTACGTCGTCTATTTTTTGCCTACCTTAATCGTCTTCCTATATATATACACGTATACTAATATACATATATATATACGTATACTAATATATATATATATACTGTGTGTATGTATTCTTTCGCATACAATGAGGGGTTCTGAAACACACACAACAGTACTCTGGAAATTCTTACTGTGCTCTGTGTCTTCTACTGCCACGTATAACAGTGCTGTCTACAGCTACTAATCTATCTCACATAGTAGTACTCTAGTAATCGTGATCGTTCTCCGGGTATCTACTATCACACACAAAAAGGCTGCCAGCTGTATCTACGCTATATCACACGCATTAGAGCTCTAACATCAATAGTGATATTCTGTGTATCTATGCTGACACACAGAGTAATACTCTCCACATGTCTACTATTGCATTAAATAATGCTCTGCACAAAGTCCACTCGCACACGCACACACTCACACATACACACACACACACACACACAAACCCACACACACACACGCACAAGCCCACACACACACAATAATACTCTCCACATGTCTACTATCGCACACAGCTATGCTCTACACAAGTCTACTCGCACACAAACACCCATACACATACACATACACAGACCCACACCCACACACACATATCACATCATAATGGCCTCCACATATGTGCTGTCACCCTCAACTTTGCTGAATGATAACAATACTCTTTATACCTACTTTACGCAAAATAAAACTCTCGTTGTTCACAGTCACACGGGGTAATGCTACGCGTGTATGCTCTCACAAAAAATGGTGTTCCTCATGCCTACTGTGACGAACAGGACTCTTCATGTCTTTCTTTTTCTACGAAGACACCAACTGTGTTTCTATACCGTCCATCGCCTGCCATGAAGCCTTTTTGCCTGTGCGTTAAACACCCGGAGAAACCCACACATACACACACACACACGCATACACACTGACACTTTCACAGACACAGAGACACGGTTGTATAGCACAGGTGCATCATCATATGGACGTATGCGCGGCCTTCCAGCTTACTTCCACTTATCGCCTTTTCATCTTGTTTCTGTGCTGCAACCTCTCAGTACTCTTCTGCAGAGCGGTTCGAGCACCATTTTAGTGCTAGAGAGTGCGCATACAATTGTGTATAGACAGCTGACCACAGAGCGCCAGTATGTGTGAGTGTATACATAGGTGGCCCTTAAGCGTCACTATGCATGTATATATAGGTGGCCTCTTAACGGCAATCTG
Source organism: Ochotona princeps (assembly GCF_030435755.1). Classification (NCBI taxonomy): domain Eukaryota; kingdom Metazoa; phylum Chordata; class Mammalia; order Lagomorpha; family Ochotonidae; genus Ochotona; species Ochotona princeps. Next base: position 25,142 of record NW_026701598.1, on the reverse strand, counting down.
TATGCACGTGTACTACGGTAGATATTGAGCGCCAGTATTATGCATACACGGGTGACCAGTAGCGCTATAGGTATGTATATGTAGGTGGCCTTCATGCGACAATCTATGTGTGTGTGTGTGTGCACCTAGGTGGGTAGTGAGCGCCACTATGCATGTGTATATAGTGGGCTCTTAAGCGGCAGTTTGTATATATGTATACCTAGGTGGGTAGAGAGCGCCAGTATTATGCGTATATAGGTGGCCATTAAGTGCCAGTATGTATGTATATATGGGTAGCCCTCAAGCGGCAATCCGTGTGTGTGTGTGTGTGTATATACCTTGGTGGGCATTGAGCGCCAGTATGTATGTATGTATAGGTGTCCCGTAAGCGGCAATCTGTATGTGTGTATACCTACGTGGGTATTAAGCGCCAGTATGTATGTACATATGGGTGGCCATGAAGAACTGATACGTATATGTGTATAGGTCGGTGGACAGGAAGCGCCAGTATGTATGTGTAAGGATTGGTGGCCTTTGAGCGCTAGTGCGTGTATGTGTATACATAGGAGGACAGTGAGTCCCAGTGTGTATGCATGTATGTATACAATGGTGGCTATTAGCGCCAATATTATATGTGTATACAAGGTGCGCACTGAGCATCAGTAGGTACGTGTACGGAGTAGGTGGCCAGAAAGTGGCAGTATGTATGTGTGTATACATAGGCGTGTGCAATGGGCGCCAGGACGAATATGTCGCTGCACTGCTAGTGCATATTCGTATAAACACACACCTGTTGCATTGAGGGCCTCCCTTCCTCAAAGGGCAGAGCTAGTATATATATATAGAATCATGAAAAGACATTGACAGCCAAATGTATGTTACGTAGATGGTGCATGTATATATATCACAAAGTGGCGGTTTATCGCGTCTTCCCCCGAATATTATTGCAGGACTCTTGTATGTGGGTATATGCACCGGTGGACATCGAAAAAGCATCACGGATAGTGTGGCGCGTTTCCGATGTATATTACATCATGTTGTGTAGACGTCAGTCGAGTAAGAGCGTGATATGACCTCTGATATACGGGAGAGCACGTGTGTATTGTCTCTGTAGATGTAGGTGTGATGGAGTGGGTGCGACTTAGTGTGTGGTGAGAGCTGCCCTGTGTTTGCACTCGCATATAAGGTCGACGTAAGTATACGCACGAGGTCGTGAAGACGCGGCAGAGCAACACCATTGGCAGCAGCTGTTAGAGGGTGGTCTCTCGTCTCCCAATACGGCAGAGCCCATTCACAAACACACACACACACACCGTGTGTGCCAACTACTTCTGAGCCATGGCCTCCTCGACCCCTTTTTTTTGCGTAGGCGGGGTTGCTGTCGTTGCCACATCATCTTCACGTTTAGGTTGACATTCTCGGTAGTAGAAGGTTGTGTACTTCCTTTCCTGTATGTAAGTATATATAGCACTGTGTGGATGATGCCGCCAGCCCCGAAGAAGAAGAAGGGGGGGGCGTGTGCGCGTTCTGAGCACTTTCAAACATAACGAGAAATAAATTTAGCGAGTGAGTCACAATGATGCCTCCTCTTCGAATGTTTTTGCAGGAAGAGTAATTAGCGGTGTGGTGGGAGCGAAGAAGCCGCAGTACGCACTTTTTGGCGACACTGTTAACACAGGTGAGGCAGGGGATAGCTGGGTATATACATAGTAGAGTTGATTTCAGTTGACTTGAAACTGACCTCCCGTAGGAGGCAGAAAGGCACTGATAATAATACTACTACTATTACTAGTGTACTTTCTGTATCATCACCGTAATTATCTTCTTGGTATAGGAGTTGTCTGCTTTTGAAGATTCGTTTTTATAATAGCTGCTGGGATAACATATCTGCCTTCTCTTGGGTTTTACGCTGAGGTGAGTGCGTAGTAACAGTCGGGTACGCAGAGAAGCGGGAGGGGCAACAGAGTCTAGAGGGGAAAACGCAAAGGAGGGGATGATGCCTTATAATATGAGGGAAACGTACGCAGTAGAGATGTAGTTTATATGTGCCTCATTGAGCGCATGTTCATTCATTAGACCTGTACGCGCCATCTTTCTTGCAAAACAGCACCAGCAGCATGGGCTGCAGGAAAAAGCGGAGAGGGCCGCTCGCCGTACAACCGGCCAAACACACACTGTCGGCAGCGTCGGTAGACTTGAAAGCAGCGTATTGTGGGTCGTTATAGTACTTGGTATTGGTATTATGGCGTGTGCAGCGGCAATACCGCCCCCTAGCTGGTGTGCGAACGCTACTACTGCAGCAGCCCGTCCCAAGCTACGCGTAGACGCGCCAGCTACACGCTCGTCATTGATGCACCAAAGAGGCAGCTGCTGATGGCTCTCACTGATGTCGAGGAAGGGCAGCAGCCGAGGGCTCTTGCTCCTGAGCAGAAAGTTCAGCCGCTGTCTGCTTGCCGCTCATATCGACGATGGCCATGTGGTGAACGCTGTTTTCACGAAGAGCAACTCATGACTCACATGGCTGTGCAGAGACTGTAGCCAATGTCTGAGAGCCTCTGCATGTAGCTAACGCAATTGCAAGGCGTCCTGGTACTCAGAGAAGATTTGCCCAATGCCTTATGCATAGACGGCAACTGCCACCTCCTTCATGCGGTGCAGAGACTGGGGCATCTTTAAGCATAGACGGCAGCTACTAGCTGCTTAATGCTATGCAGAGAAGACTGTGGCCAATGCCTTAAGCATAGACAGCAACCACTACCTGCTGACTACTACGCAGAGAAGAGTGTGGCCAATGCCCTATGCATGTAGACGGCAACTCCTACCTGTGATCTGCAGAGACTGTAGCGTCCATGCCTGAATGCCGCTCGCGTAGACCACAGCCACGTGCTCTATGCGGTGTTCGCAACGGGCAGGTGAAAAGGGCATATATAATTATATATATATATATATACACAGCTGTGCAGAGAGTGTAGACAATGCGTGAGTGCTGCTCGCCTAGACGGCAGCTACTCGCTGCTCAATTTTCTGCAGAGACGGTAGCTTTCATGCATGAGTATCGTGAGCATAGAGAGCCGCCACCTGTTCGACGCTGTGGAGAAACTGTAGTCAATGTCTGAATGCCATGCAGCAGAGATTGTAGCCAATGCCTGAACATCCCTCGCATATACGGGACCTACATACTCGCTATTGCGCAAAGCCTTTAGTGCTAGCTTAGGCTGTCGTGCAGGGGCGATGGCCGTCGCCTCTCCTTTTTCGACTGAAACGCTGTACGCGCATACGGTGGTGACTGGCTGGCTAGCGCGCGGCTCTGCGTACACGGCAGCAAAGACGACAGCAGCTATGACGACAGCAGCTACTGAGTCTGCAGAGTCGCACGTGGATACAATTCAGTGCATTGCACAGATTTAGACGGGGTCATTTCCGCCTTGAGGCTTTCAAGTAGATAGATAAACGGGGTCAGTTCTACCTGCAGAGCCCTGAGCAGAAGTGCGACAGCAGTGAATTTTTGTAGCAGCGCATATGTGTCATATGGCTGACGTGGCTGACGACGCTATTCTTTCTCGTTATCGTTGCTGTTGATAGCAATGCTCTGTGAGAATTAGCGTCGCACGCGAAGGTGTCTACCGTATTCTGCTACTCTCTTCGCGCTAGTGCAGGAAAACGAGGAAGAGGGGCAGCAGTATTATGGCGAAGGCAGTACTGGTAGTAGTGGCTGCAGCAACCGCAACAGCAGCATCGGAAGGAGAGAGCGAGATAGAGAGAGAGATGGAGCTAGAGAGAGAGCGAGAGATAGATAGAAAGCTTAGAAATCGAGGACAGGCGAGCGTTCATAAGCATACGACAGGGGGAAACCCCCAACGATGTTGATTTCCAACTGGGAACGAGAAAGCTCGTGGAGCAGTTTTTGTGAGATAAGCATAACGTTCTTCCTCTTCTCTGTTTCCTGTGCGGCTGAGGAACTTTGCGCAGAAAGTGGGGTGCGGAGGCTGGTGTGTGGCGCGGAAGCCAGACCCGTGTGTTTCATGCTGCGTTAACTTTCTTTCTACGTGCGCACGGAGAACGTAAGGCCTAATATTACGTGACGGGCACTCTCCTTCCCATCCACTTTTCCTGTTGCTGCAATCGTCGTGGGTGTTCTCCCGGTAGTAGCTGCATTGCAACCACACCAAAAACTCTTTGTCTTGGGGATCTCTACCCTTATTCTGTCCAGATTTTCACCCTTTCCCTCTCTTGACGTCAAGAGTACTGTTGCTGACTTAGTCAGCACCAACGTAGGCATGCTGCAGACTGGCTAAAGCTACTACTACTACTACTGCCACTACTACTACAACTACTTCTATAACACCAACCAGTACTACTGCTGCTACTACTATTACCAGTACGCTTACTATTAGTACTACTACCACTACTGCTAGTACTAATACTACTATTCTCGCTTGCACTGATATGAATGGGTAGATCATTTGCAGCTGTGAGCACACCTATTTACAGACGTCTGACGAGAAATATAATGACTACGTACACTGTGCCTGAGCCTGGGCTACATACATTGTGCGTGAGGGCGCGCTCAGTACCGTATGTTGCTGAGAGCAGACCCTTTCTTAGGACCGGTGCAGCAGCAGTTGTCCTGCGGTTGAAAAGCTCGCCGTCCATTTACAAACAGGTGGACGACAGTAGGGGCGAAACGCAAGGGCAGCAGCAGAAGCACCAGTAAAAGCTGGCCGTCTACGATAGTCACCAACCGTCATTTGTACATGCGCGCGCACGCGCTTCTGATGCGTCTGTGCGTATTTTTGTGTCAGCAAGTCGCATGAAGACCACTGGGATGCCTGACTACATACACATATCTGAGGAGTCATACAAACTCGTGAGAGACGACGACACGCTGGAGTACGAGCCCCGACAAACAGAAGTGAAAGGCAAAGGCGTCATGAACACCTATCTGCTGATCAAAGTTAAAGGTACCACATACATGTCCTTGCATGCGCAACACCCACCAATATGTGTCCGTAATACATCGAACGATATGTGCTTGCGCGCACAACGAGCCGTATGCATGCCTGCCCAACTAACGGTACGCATGCATGCACACCGAGCCCTTTCCGTATACATAGATAGCATATAAGGTGCACGCGTGCGAAAGGAACGCTACACGTGCATGCGCACACCGCTCTACCACTGTTTATGTGACCAGGTAGCTGCTGTGTTTAGTTCGTGTGAGAACTTTGTGGGGGTGGCGCTTCCTCTGAGTGTCGTCCCACCTGCGTCTAGCAAGCGAAGGGATGGCGCAGAATACAGTGTGGACTAGCGTGTCTGCAGTACGTAATGTATACGTGAAGACCACCGTGAGGGCATGTGGATTTCAGTGCTGGTTCCGAGTAGGTGTGTGTGTCTGTCTGTGTATGTGTGTGCTCGTAGAAGCTGACATTTCCCCACACACACACACACACGTTACCGTGATAATATTGGGCACGTCTCCTTCGTGCTCTCAAAGTGTGGCCTTCGGCGAAGGCTTTGTTAGAGCGTGGGGCATATTGTCAGTGGGCACGCGGCCAGGAGTAGCCAGCCAGGAGCAGTCCCGTCATTTTGTCCGCTCGGCATGAGGAATTGCACGTTTGCAGCGTTCGTATGTAGTCTGCAATCTCTTTATAGTGAGAGTATGTCAATAGTAGTGATACCACTACTGCAGGTATTTTCATTTGAAACGAGGAATTGCTGATGATTTGGATGCATAAAAATCTACAACGAGAACGACACCTCGAAATACCAAATCATAGCCACCTGTCGTGTGCTGCACTAAATGACATGCTGTAGATTCCACCGCCATCGACAGGCTTCACTTCACGTAATAGCTCCATCCGTACGTATAGTGCGCAGTCGGCACCCCAGCGGGTACCCCAACAGAAGCAGAAGGAGGCCCCCCCCCTTCCAGTGGCTGCCTCAATAGAAGCAGTAAAAGCCCCAGTAAGAACCTCCCCCGCAGGAGCAGTAGCAGCCCCAGTGGCTGCGTTAGCAGAAGCAGTAGGATCCTCCGTGGTATCCCCGGAAGGAGCAGTAGGATCCTCCGTGATATCCCCTGAAGGAGCAGTAGGAGCCCCAGTGGTAGCCTCCGCGAGAGCAGTAGGAGCCCCAGTGGCTGCGTTAGTAGAAGCAGTAGGATCCTCCGTGGTATCCCCTGAAGGAGCCGTAGGAGCCCCAGTGGCTGCGTTAGTAGAAGCAGTAGGATCCTCCGTGGTATCCCCAGAAGGAGCAGTAGGAGCCCCAGTGGCTGCCCTAGTAGAAGCAGTAGGATCCTCCGTGGGAGCTCCGGAAGGAGCAGTAGGAGCCCCATTGGCTGCGTTAGTAGAAGCAGTAGGATCCTCCGTGGTATCCCCTGAAGGAGCGGTAGGAGCCCCAGTGGCTGCGTTAGTAGAGGCAGTAGGATCCTCCGTGGTAGCCTCCTTAGGAGCAGTAGGATCCTCCGTGATATCCCCTGAAGGAGCAGTAGGAGCCCCAGTGGTAGCCTCCGCGAGAGCAGTAGGAGCCCCAGTGGCTGCGTTAGTAGAAGCAGTAGGATCCTCCGTGGTATCCCCTGAAGGAGCGGTAGGAGCCCCAGTGGCTGCGTTAGTAGAAGCAGTAGGATCCTCCGTGGTATCCCCTGAAGGAGCAGTAGGAGCCCCAGTGGCTGCCCTAGTAGAAGCAGTAGGATCATCCGTGGGAGCTCCGGAAGGAGCAGTAGGAGCCCCACTGGCTGCGTTAGTAGAAGCAGTAGGATCCTCCGTGGTATCCCCTGAAGGAGCGGTAGGAGCCCCAGTGGCTGCGTTAGTAGAGGCAGTAGGATCCTCCGTGGTAACCTCCTTAGGAGCAGTAGGATCCTCCGTCGTATCCCCAGAAGGAGCAATAGGAGCCCCAGTGGTAGCCTTCGTGGGAGCAGTAGGAGCCCCAGCGGCTGCCTTAGTAGAAGCAGTAGGATCCTGCGTGGTAGCTCCGGAAGGAGCGGTAGAAGCCCCAGTGGCTGCGTTAGTAGAAGCAGTAGGATCCTCCGTGGTATCCCCTGAAGGAGCAGTAGGAACCCCAGCGGTAGCCTCCGTGGGAGCAGTAGGAGCCCCAGTGGTTGCGTTAGTAGAGGCAGTAGGATCCTCCGTGGTAGCCTCCTTAGGAGCAGTAGGATCCTCCGTGGTATCCCCAGAAGGAGCAGTAGGAGCCCCAGTGGTAGCCTCCGTCGGAGAAGTTTGAGCCCCAGTAGTAGTAGTAATAGCCGCAGTGCGCGTCCTTGTGGTGGTAGCCCCAGGAGGCGGCTGAGTAAACGCTCCAGTAGACTCTCCAGTAGAGGCCCATCAAAGCGCCACCGTAGGAGCCCCTGTGGTAGACTCAGCAGACGCACCAATAGGCGCACCAGTAAGCGCTCCAGTAGAAGCCCCGTAAGTGCCATAACAAGCGCCTTAGTAGGTGCCCTCGAGATAACCCCCCCTGACGCACAGCAAGCGCCTCAATAGGAACCAAGTATGGACCCCAGTAAGCGAGCCACAGCTAGCGCCTCAGTAGGTGCCCCCGAGGTAGCCCCGGTTGGCGCACCGGGAGTTGGAGCCCCGGTAGGGTCCCCAGTGAGCGCCACAGCTAGCGCCTCAGTAAGAGTGAGAGCGGTAGCCCTAGTAGGCGCACCAGTAGCAGGAGCACCGGTAGCGGCTCCTGTACGCACTTGCGTCTATGCAACTAACGCGTGTTGCACTGGCACTGACTCGTCTATCTACACTACGTGGCAAGCTGCTACACACACCTGTTTTTTCTACGTGAATGTTTCCAGTCCTTGCCTGCAGAGAATAATCGGGGGGAGTATGTTTTCGTGATGATGCGTACAAATGGTGGGGCTGTGGGTCCTCTTACTTATTGTGGGCGCATGCGGTAAACGTACGTATGGGCGTGAGTTTACCTGTCACACGTGTACATCTGCTATTTAAATACATGTTAGTACATATTAACAAATTCATATATGTACATGCATACATATATATAGAGAGAGATGTAGATAAATGGTGAATTTACTGTAAACGCTTCATGAAGTGAACAAGGGGCTGGTAGGGAATGTATGTGTGTCTGCGCAGCCGCAGCAGCGCATTGCAATGTGTGTGCATACATATGGTGGTAGTAGTAATCGATGGCATGAAATAATCGCACAGCCCAGTTTTCTCTTTGTAATTCATAGAAGAAAGTGGTGGACATACATCGTTCGCGAAAACGAAGAGAATTGTCTCTCGCCGTTGCTGCTGTTCTTCTACCTCCTCCGCCCAAGTCTGCATATGTGTTAATGAATACACGTGTGTGTGATTGTACGTAAATGCTCCTCTGTATATGTGGTTGTCGGTATTCCTGTCAGAATGTCGCTTCGAGTATTGAAGGCCTCCTAGCCGATATATACGCACATGCACAAGCAGAGAAAGAAGTGTTGTGTACAATACCTACTCAGACGGTACTCTGAAACATATAGCTGATGACCTGCCCATCCACGCGCCTATAAGTATTTGCGTATACGAGTAGCGAGGCGTGCACCATTAATATGCTGAGATGTTTTGAATGTTGCATATTTCCGAGTCACTTTCCCGCCCCTCCCCTTCCCCGCCCACCCCCGCGCCACCACCACATACACACGTGTGGGCATGAGTGTTGTCTCCATTGGAGTTGTTGTAGTTTCCATTTGCAGACTCTGCGCTAACAGTTATGTTGATGGCTGTAGAAACCCATATATATATTTACACACATACGTGTACTGAAGAGGCTCGGCCTTTGTACTCGTGGTATGCACCTTTCATATTTACATATACGCGTAATATAGAGACGTTTGGACTCTAATTGTGCTTCGTTGGCTTATGAGTTTCCTGTTTCGCTCCCCTCCCCACACACACACGCTAACACGTACATCTATTTGCGTTTTCTCGGTACTTGGGAGTACAGCGCCAGCACGTATGCACGTCTGAGTCGAACCTATTGCGTTACACTTATAACGACGGCGTGCACATATGTGGGCGACCACATACACATAGTGACTGTATATATAATACTCCTGCATAGTGACTGTATATGTAATACTCCTGCATAGTGACTGTATATATAATACTCCTGCATAGTGACTGTATATGTAATACTCCTGCATAGTGACTGTATATGTAATACTCCTGCATAGTGACTCTATATACAAGACTCCTGCATAGTGACTGTATATGTAATACTCCTGCATAGTGACTGTATATGTAATACTCCTGCATAGTGACTGTATATGTAATACTCCTGCATAGTGACTCTATATACAAGACTCCTGCATAGTGACTGTATATGTAATACTCCTGCATAGTGACTGTATATGTAATACTCCTGCATAGTGACTGTATATGTAATACTCCTGCATAGTGACTCTATATACAAGACTCCTGCATAGTGACTGTATATACAATACTCCTCCTGCATAGTGACTGTATATACAATACTCCTCCTACGTAGTGACTGTATATACAATACTCCTCCTGCATAATGATTGTATATACAATACACCTCCTGCATAGTGACTGTATATACAATACTCCTCCTGCATAGTGACTGTATATACAATACTCCTCCTGCATAGTGACTGTATATATAATACTCCTGCGTAGTGACTGTATATGTCATACTCCTGCCTCTGTATATATTGACTATCACTAGCGAATGCTAAGTGCACTTAACGTGGAGAGCTTTGTGTGTTTCATTTCATGGCACAGCCTTTTTACAGTGTTTCCACATACATTTCTACATATACGTGGGCGCCCCCACATACATGTCCACAGGAGCATCAATACCACAAGGCCACTCGCTTGTAGAAGTCTCTGGGTTGATAGATGTGTGCTGGCACTCTGAACTATGAGGTCTTCATCAGTTTTATATGTCCAGTTCGAAGAGAAAAAGAGAAAGAAGTGGAGTAGAAGTTGGATATGTACTTCTTCTTTGTATGGTTTCGCCGTAGTCGTCCGTAAGTAATTGTGTCTATATTATTAGGGTGCGTTTCTAAAAATACACATGAACACGTGCGTATATGTCTAATGGCCTGGAGAGGGTCTATCGCCCCCTCTGTGTGTACGTATATGTCTATGTGATTGCATGTAAATGTATGAGGATGTGTGTAAGTGTAAATATATGTAAGTGAATGTAAATGTATTATTCTGTATGCAAGAAGTATAAATAGTTGTAAGTGTGCCTATGCAAATGTATGTATGTAAGTGTGTCTATATATGTACGTTTATGCAGGCTCTCCATACCCACACTTCGATGAGCAAGACTCCACCGATTCGTCTGAAAGGATGTCTGATGGTGATGTCGCGTCACCCACACATGTGTGGACTACTGGCAGTCTGACAGGTAATCTACTCTAATAAAAAATGGGGAGGCAGTGAAAATGAACGAGAAGAAGACAACTACAGCATCGAAATAGTAATAGTAGTAGTATTTAGCCATAGCAATAATAGTAGTAGTAAGAGAGATAGCTAGCAGTAGCAGTTGTGCTAGTAGAGTTATAGGTAGCAGCAGCACCAGCAGCAGTAGCAGTAGTAGTAGTAGTATTAGTATAGCTAGTAGTAGTAATACTAATCATATTAACAGGTGGCAGCAGCAGCGATAGTAGTAGTAATAGGTAACAGCAGCAGCAGCATTAGCAGCAATATGAGTAGTAGTAATAGTAGTAGCAGTAGGTAGCGGCAGCAATAGTAGTAGTAGTAGTGTCAGTAAAAGTAGTAGTAATAGTAGTAGTAGTGGTCGTACTAGGTTGCAGCAGCAGTAGTAGTAGAAGCAGTAGGAGTAATAGTACAAGACACAGGCAGTAGTAGCAGTAGTCGTAGTAGTAGTCTCAATAGTTACAGTAGTGGTAGTGTGAGTAATACTAAGAGTAGGTTAAAGCCCCTGTATTAGTTACACTACTACTACTGCTACTGTTGCCTGTCTCTAGTACTATTACTCCTACTGCTACTACTACTACTACTACTAATACAATTTCTGCTGCAACCTATTACTACCACTACTACTACCACTACTACTTTTACTGACACTACTACTACTGCTACCGCTTTCTAGTATTATTAGTACTATCGACAGCTGGTGTCGTTCCGAATCCTCTTCTACTACAATAAACACGGGGAAAGAGTAGGTGAAAAGATTTTTTCATTCATCAAGCATGTATGTAGAATAGTTGCCTTCGTGCGGGGGAAGGGGTTGTTGAAGACACATTTACTTCTTGGGGCTCTATACGGCGTCGCTTAAGAAGTGGGTCTTCATCTTCGTGTATTTGCAGCGCACGACACAACACCCGTTAGTCACTGCAATGATGACATGATGGCAGCCAGTACGAGAAGGCACGATACTGAAAAACAGATGTCGTCACGGCATATATATACACACACACACACATACAAACACATACGCACACACTTACACACGCGCATACACACACACTTACACACACGCATACACACACACTTACACACACACAGACTACAGAACATGAGTTTTCTTCCCTGTCTTCAATTATTTAAGGAAAACATATTCCATTAGAGCTTATGGGGCAGTATCTACTAGGTTCACAATAGGGTTTACATACCACGCCTGTACTCTAAGGTTGCCGCAGCCTAAGTACCTACAAACACAACTATGGTGTGCACATACATACACTCATACATATACATATACGTGTAGGGATAGAAAGGTAGATACATGAATAGGGGCCATGTGGTGGTGGCTGCGCTTGTGTAGAAAAATAATTGACTCTGGTCGTTTGGAAACATAACGCGATGTATGTGTGGTGTGTGTGTGAGAGGGAGAGAGAGAGTGAATGGGGACACCAGCAGAAAGGGCTCGCTTAAGGAAAGTGTGCCTTCTCTCGTTATATGCCCCACCTTCTTGTGCGTCGATGAGAGCTTCAAAGCACATCTGTCTCCGTGCACTACTACTAGTACTACTACCGCTGCGGTTATTGCAAAGACACACCGCAGTTATGTGATGTAAAAGAATCTTCGCTGCACAGCGCACATACAAATTATACTGCAGTAGCACCTTTTCAAAGAAGAAAAACAACAAGAAGAAGAACAAGAAGAAGAAGAAGAAAAGAGTCTCAAGCTACAATATTGCAACACACCACTCTCATACACAAACAAAGCTCCTAGCTAGAGCCTCAATAGCGGTTGAAGGCACGCATATATATATATATATATATATATATGTGTATAGGTAACGTACATATATTATAATATGTATATGTATAACATATATATATATATATATATATATATATATATGTATGTAGTGACAGGTATAGGCATCTCGTTTTTTGATGTGTGTATACAATCGAGTATATATGATGTTTTCTGCTGTGTCGATGTGTAGACGTCTGCGCGGTGGCCGTTGGTTTGTCGACATTTTTGAGAGACGTGTTAACACCTGCACGTGCCTGAGATGTTTTTCAGGGACGAATATACGTCTTACGCCATAAGTACCAGAGAACGATAGGAAGTGTCTGGCAGTATGGAAGCTGTTGTGCTTTTCTCTCTATATATAGCGACATACATATATGTATAATATATATATAATATATATATATATATATCGGCTGATGAGCCTTGTCACCAGACGAAAGCGGTTGTCAGCATACAAATATATATATATACTTATACACAGTATATAGTATGCAGCCGTACCTATTAGCGTACATATCGGGACTGATGAGCATAGATCTCAGAAGAAAGTAGTCGTCAGCATATATACATATATATACTTACACATAGTATGTAGTATGCAATCCTACCTATTTGCGTGAAGATGAGAAGTGTAAAGCGTAGACGTCACAGGAAAGTGTTCGTCAGCATGAAGATAGTTATTCTGTCCTGCTTAATTACGTAAATACAGGGACTGAGGGGCGTGGACGAACGCTCTGTACGTGTACGTACACATATGTGCACTATATATACATATATATATATATATATATGCATATATAAATTTATATATGTATGTTTGTAACGATGTATCTTACTGTATGCATATCATCAATTATGTATGAAGACATCTGCTTTTCTCTAGAACACGTAGATGCATTCAGCTATGAGCACATCACTTTACGTAGTAAATATTGCAGAAGCAGGGATGTCTGTGCATGCGGAGGGGGGGCTGAGGGCCAGCTCGTCTTCTGCTGCTGTGTATTCCATATTCCGTGGGCGTGTAAAGCTGAGAGGTGTTATGGATATTTACATATATAAACGTTTGAAGCCTCTAATCAGCAGACTTGGGAGCTGAAACACGAAAGTATAGTTACACACATACTGCTATACATATATGTGCATGTGTGTAAGTGTGTATACCACTCAATACATATATATGTGTGTATGTATATGTATTAGTATGGGCTTTGTGTCGGAAAGAGCTGCATTTGAACCCCGTGGTTTCTCTGTTCACAAGCGAGAGGTATATGATTCAACAACTAGAAAAAGGAGAACCATTTGACAGGCAACGACGGCATGAAGGCTCTCGTAAAAAGAACACAACTCTGCCACACAGGAGCATGATGAGCAGCAGCCACACAACAACATAATAATACGCAGCAAGAGTGACGGCATACTAACGTATGTGTGTTGGCATATGTCCATGTATGAACGGATGTCAGCCAGTTTTTCACATTTACTCAGGGCAGTGGGAATTTGCTGACGACCTTCATTTCTAGCGTAGTAGGCGTTGGTGCCATCTCTGCGAGTAAACAATCACAAGGAAGTGTATAGAATATATCTATATATGAATGTAAACATACATACACACACATATAAGTATGTATGTGTACATATATACATATCTATATATATATATATACTTATACACAGAGATCCATATATGTATATACACATATATACATATATGCATATATTTACATATACTTATATATCCATATGTACATGTATACATACATACATATATGCACACTGGGCGGGGGATGCCTCATGTTAGCACACACACGATGGACGTTTACATTCGTTAAGCACTAAGGGACGAATTTCAGTTACAGTCACGTCTGTGCATTTTCGAGAGGGCTCTGTGGCTGCCAAGTCACCATCCCTGGTGTGAATATTGAATATACGGGAGTATACATGCGGGGACGGGTAGGGCGAGGATATTATAGACAGTGGAGGGATACAAAGAATATCCTTACTTCTTTTTTTTCTTTCATATGAATTGTATTCCTCCCTCGTGACTAACGGGGTAGGGAGGAAGAGGGGCGGGCGCAACTACGAGCACGCTCACTGTTTGCTTGAGGGGCAATATATACTCATTGCAGCCAGCAACTGGTCATGTCTACAATACTGCAGTAAAGTTTTCTGAATACAACCTTCGAACCGAAAGCTGGTGATGGTGTCTGTATTGTCACTTACATTTGTTTTCAGCAGCAGCACGCTTCACAAACAAGCAATTGGTATCATCTTTTAGTATTGAAAAAATTCTCTTCAAAATCTGTGTCTACGCTATTGTCTTGAAAACTCTTCTGATTTTTGATACCACCTCCTATCAAGCAACCAGTATTGCGTATATACTCTCTCCGACGCTTTAAGTCTATATAATATATTTTCAACAACGAGAGGCGTGTTTTGTCTTCTGCTATTGACTATTTGACCTTCCAGTCCTACCCCCTTACAAGAAGCAACTGGTAATGTCAGTATCTACATTGACGCTTGCTTATATCAGTATACCATACTTCATTACGTCGGTTCCATACAAATTTGCAGATGAAACCCTAATACAGGGGCGACCTCTCAAAAAACTTCCTGGCAGCGTGACAGTTCGCTAGGTCTCCAAGTGCTTCCCCACTCACAACATTCCAAAAGTGCATAATACGCATTCTAAACGTGATGCAAGGCTCTTCGATAGGCACCAGCTGTTGTAAGGTTGTTCAAATAATTAGCTCCGTGTGCTCAGGAATACGCGTATTTCCCGAAGGCAGTTCTGCAGGAGCGCATGCGAGGGTTCATGTTGACGCAGTGACGGGCCCTGTAGTAGATGCCGCTGGTTTCGTTAACTCCATGTGCGTATGTGTTGACGAATTACTGAGGACATTCGTGGAAAAATGTTGGTGCTGCTATTTTTCATAATGTAAAAAAGAACATATGAACGACTCCGCGTTTTCGAATGAACAGTAATCGTAAGTTTCTTGTGTATATGTATATACATATGTATGTATGTTTGTACTTACGTCTGAATGTATATATGTATGTACGTATGAATGTATTCATGTCTCTATCTATGTGTGTATGTACGTATGTATATATAAAAATATACAAGTATGTATGCACGTATGAATGTACGTATGTCTCAATTTTTGTATGTACGTATGTATGTATGTATGTATAAAGGGACATACTTATATACATATGAATGTGTGTATGTCTCTATCTATGTACGTATGTATGTATGTATGTATGTATGTATGTATGTGAATGTGTGTATGTCTCTACGTATCTATGTACGTATTTATGTATGTATGATGATATGTATGTATGTACGTATGTCTGTATGTATGAAGGTATGTATGTATGTCTCTACGTATGTATGTACGTATGTATATATGGACGTATGTATGTATGTACGTATGTGTTTATGTACTTATGTATGTATGTATGTATGTCTGAAGGTATGTATGCATGTATAAAGGTATATATCGTGTACGTATGAACGTATGTATGACTCTATGTATGTATGTATGTACGTGTGAATGTGTGTATGTCTCTATGTACGCACGTACGTATGTATGTATAAAGGTGTGTATGTATGTCTCTATGTATGTATGTACGTATGTATAAAGGTATGTCTGTATGTACGTATGACTGTGTGTCTCTGTCTCTGTATGTACGTGTGAATGCGTGTATGTCTCTGTGTACGTATGTACGTATGTATGTATGAAAGTATGTATGTATGTATGTCTCTATGTATGTACGTATGTATATTCACGACTGCTCGGGGTTGTCTGCGGCACTCTTCAGATTTGACAGCAGCAACGCATATCGGTAGCGGAGACATTGTGAAAAAGACGACGACGTCCACTAAAAAATCTGCTGATGAAAAGGAAACGACACCTGCAACAGACGGCAATACTAATACTACTGGTCTTGGAGGTACGGCTCCGTGTTCGTAGTTTCATGAAAAGAAGCCGTATTTGTGATTGGCTGTAAGCCCTCCGGGGCCGAAAGACGTACAATTTCATATGTTTCAACTTTCTCAAAACAAAGGCGTGTCTATTACGAGTGGCTTTTTACATGCAGGTGCAGAACGACGTGTGGCTTTTTTACATGTCTAGTTGTTACTGAAAGAAACCGTTTTTGTGAATGAATCTAAACATGCTGAGGCTGGAAGACGTGTGTTGGCGTGTTCTTTCTCCATACAAGAAGATACTTGTGACAGTGGGTAGAAACCTGCCGGAGCTGAACGTCTCGTATATACACATGGTCCTTCCTTCATCGAGGAAACTGTCACCTGTGTTTGTATGCTGGAGGCAGTGAGAAAGAGAGAGAGAGGAGGGAAGGTAACATGCTGCTGCACTTGATAGATACATACAGTGCAGTACTAGGACAGCCACGGTAGCTCCACCTTCGTTTATAATATCACCTTCCTTTTCTGTGGATGGGCCTAAGGACTTCAAGACGACGTATTGTGCGCGCACGTGATATTACGGACGGTTTTTCTTCGTAAATTACGTAGACCGCCACTTCACATGTGCATCAGCTAGCTACCGTAGAAGTCTGTATTGGTGGTGTTGAAGTGCAGGCCTGTTGAGCCCCTCTGAACTAGAGCATCAACTAGCTACCGTAGAAGTCAGTATTGATAACTTGCAGACCTACGGAGGCAACAGCTTAATTGTAGAAGTCGATATCTGTATAGTACAGACATATAGAGGCAGTAGTTTACCTGAGAGATTCTATGTGGGCATATACAACCGTATCGACGGTATGATGTTCTTGTCAGGACGGAGTACTACTACATATATCTAACAAAGGTCATCTTGTCTATTCAAATGTAATTGCCAAGGCGTGCGGTTGCAGTGTCTCTTTATGCCTATCACCACGTGAAGACGCGAAGCATCCTTTCCTCGTACAAACAATTTCCGCTGCTGTATTCTCTTATATGAACGTGTACCGTACATATCTGCAGGTATGTCCGGTTTCCTCACACAATCTCATTTCCGCTGGTGACACGATCCTAACAGCAGCGTCTTCTACTCAGACCTACTACCCCAATTCCAGTCGACGGTTTTGTAGGCTCTCCAGAATTTACAACAGCAACCGCAACGACACCTACCACTTACACAGCAGCAAGACGGCATATACTAATCTTCCACACCAAAACGACGTCTACTGGCAGCATAGTAGCAAGACGCCATACACTCCACCACTACAAAAATAGTAGCAGGGTGACCTATGCTCTACCTCTATACAAGGCCATCCACTACAAACATAAGAGCACGGTGGCATACATTCTACCACTACACAAGGGCATCCACTACAAACATACTATCAGGGTGGCTTATATTCTGACGCTGCACGAGGGCATCCACTACTGACGTACTAACTGGAAGGTATATACTGTACCACTACACAACGACATCCACTACTGGCGTCTAGCAGCGGAGTATGTTACACTGTACACTAATGAGCTAGTTCCCCCCACTTTCACGGCATATGTATACAGTGTAGATACAAAGTCCCTCGCTAGTTCTCCCAAATATTACGGCATATGTATACAATGTAGATACAACGTCCCTCGCTAGTTCCCCCAAATATCACGGCATATGTATACCATGTAGATACAACGTCCCCCGCTAATTCTCCCAAATATCACGGCATATGTATACAATGTAGATACAACGTCCCTCACTAGTTCTCCGAAATATCACGGCATATGTATACAATGTAGATACAACGTCGCTCGCTCAATGTGAAGAAGGACGTGGTTGGTAATACGGAGTAGATACGGAAACACAGAGTTTTTCACGCTTCTTCTGACGGTGGTGGGGCGGGCGCGAGAGGAGGCATCCGGGCTGCAGCAACAAACATATACCACGTGAGACGCAGCCAGTGTTCGAACTTTCTCGTAATCGCATTCCCTATTGGGAGAGATATTTCTTTTTCGTGTTGTTTATCTATACAAGTATCTGATGGGAGAATTTCTGTCGAACTAGCACACTATTGTAAGACGAGTAGCCCTTTCCGGATCGTCTGCGTATATATACACACGCTCGAAGAATTTCTTTGCTAGCAGCATATGCTTCTACGACGTAGCTCTTCACGAGTTTGATCACGTGTATATATATATGTATGTATATATATAGATATATATAGAGAGAGGGGCACAGAGAGAGAGAGAGAAAAAGCTGCTACTGACTGCTGGTAGAGGTGCAGTACAGGCTGATGGGCGCCCTTTTCGCAGCCGTTGTGTATGTGACCGGAGCGTTGCCGTCGTGTGCTCGAAGAGCGATCGACAGTAGTGTTACTATTTATTGTACAGGGAACGCTGACCGAAGACAGTAAAGCATTCCACGCAACCGCCACCAGTTTAGTGCAGCTGCTTCTTGAAATTGTTTACAAAGGAGAGATGTTCTTTCAGTGCGAGTACGCAGCATATACATGTGAGATGCGTCGAAGTCATCGTGATATATGTATGTATGTTATGTAGGTATGTATGTATGTAGGTATAGGTGTATGTACGTGTATACGTACATATATGTAGAGAGAGAGATGTGTGTATAGATATTGGAGTTGTGTTTAGTGGTATCTCTGCAGAGGCAACAGCAAACAAAGAAGAAATCCCAGTAGTCCACGCAGGAGAAGGGGATGTGGGGTTCACTCCCGCTCGTGAAAATGTACAAGTCGAAGAGGCTGTAGAGCGCGTGGCTGACAAAGCTGCAGCCGATGCTGAAGCAGCTACAGGACATCTAAGGGAACGTCAGCAGCAGGAAATGCATGAGCGACCACCTCCATTTGGTATGCGTGAAGCCGTGATGATCGGCAGTAGAACCAGCGCATGCAGCAGTGATCGTGGCGGCAGCAGCGATCGTGGCGGCAGCAGCGGCAGCGAGGAGGAGACTCTGAAGAGAAAACGTGAGACTAGCGCATTTTTTGAGAGCACGGACAGCAGTCAAGCTGAACCATCCCGTGCTTCCCGCGCTGTGTATGCGTTAGGAGGCATAGAGGCAGAAGTAAATGACTGCCGGAAGTTGGAGCAGGAGGACCAGGAGCAGGAGGGGTTTATCTGCAACGGACTGCGTATGAGTACTCCTCCATTTTCTTCTGAGGAAAAAACTTTCACGGGGAGGAGAGGCCGGGGCAGTAGCTTTAGTTGTAGTAGCAAACGTGAGGGCAGCCGCTCACTAGTGACAGGTAGCTCAATACAGAAAGGGAAACGTCCATATGTAGGTGGGCACAGCAATAGTAGTAGCAGTAGTAGTAGTTGCAGTAATAGTAGTAGTAGTAGTAGTAGTATAGCATGGGATACTCGTCAGCGGGCGCTGGCATGTCGGATGCTTGCTGACGGCAATGGAGATCTAACGACTTCTGCAGGAGAAGATAGTCATAGAAGTAGTGGCAGAAGAAGTAGTAGTTGTGTAAGTAGAGGCAGCGGACCATGCCAAAGCAGACGTTCCACTACTACTATCCCTACTAGTAATGCTAAAAGGGAAGAAGAAGGAGGAGGAGGAGGAGGGAGTGGGGGCTGCGGCAGCGTTGGAAGGTGTTGCTCTCCTAATGAGAGAGCAGACGCGATTTACGAAGACTGGCTAGGAGCTTTCAACAGTAGTAGCCGCAGAAGTAGAAGGAGAAGCAGTAGCAGCAGTGATAGTAGTCCTCGATATAATCCTCACACACGCGTACGACAAAGTGGTAGTGACATGCAGAAAATTAGTCTAAATCTCCAGCAAAGACTGGCTCAACAATTTTTGCATGCCGCTTCTTCTCGGCAAGCTCCGCCAACCACCAGAGGACATCGTACTGAGCGTGGAGCACCAAATGGTAATGTCTCGCGCGTGTTGGTGCCGCAACCGGCGGCACACGCTCGGCAGCGGCTAGACTTCTTAGCACACAACATTATTGGTAGTAGAGCAAATGCGGCTGTGCACTCTGAAACTGACAATAATAAAAGCACAGAGATGGTAGGGTCAGGTAGTGCACAAAGTGCCGTTGCAGCAGTCACGGACAAGACCGCAGGAGCGCCCACGAGCGGTAGGATCTCTGTAGTGCTGAATCAAGAACAGACGCACATACAGAGAGACGATGGCTGCGCCACAGCAAAAAAAGAGGAGGAAGGCTGCAATATTTTTGCTTCGTGCACTGAATCCACAACACATACACATAATAACCCAACATGGAAAGGAAAGGTCCCATCATTGTTACTGACCTCCCGAGAACGCATCAATAGAAGACGGCGACGTATAGCGAATGTGTTGCACAGTCTCAAAACAGAGTTCGGTTTACTAAAACGTACACCGGTAATAGAGAGCAGCGCAACACTTTGTGAGAGTAGGACATCAGTAGTAGAAAGAGACGTATTGTTGGATGAAAAAACGCCATCGGGGGTGAGAGATTCTACCCCGCTGCGGAAGCGTACATCATCAACAGAGAAGGCGACACTTCGAGAAAGGAGTACGTTTTTATTTAAGAGATGTGCGCCGTCTCAGAAGCATGTGCCACTAGAAGCTAATACGCCAGTGCAAAGGCTCACTAGTACGCGGGAAAGAAGTCCACTCCCCACAGTCGTGAAACAACCTACGTCAATGGATGGTATTGGGAAAACGCTATCTAAAGATAGTATGTCACTTGAGGGTATCGCCACTACATCAGTGCAGATTATTGATGATAGAAGGACGTCAAGAGAGCATACTAATCATGTTCCGGCAGCGGAACCGACTAAAAATAGTAGTACAACATTTGTCGAGGAGGAGGAGGAGGACGCAGAGGAAGAGACAGCAGCCAAAGAGCTTTCACTGCGAATAGACAGTGTTGTGAATAAGAGTCTCGATAACGACGATGAAGTCTGTAAGTTAGAGGCGAGTGAAGAGAAAACAGCAGCAGCACACAAGAGAAGATTTCATCGATGCGCTGCTCCGCGTCATTCTGCTACCCCAAGCACCACCGCACTGTGGGGTAGTAGTAGTAGTACAGATGCAGATGATAATGCCACGTCTGCTGCCTGTTCTCTAGCAGCAGTGCATGCGTTACGTAGTGAAGCAGTATCGTTTTGTATCGCCAAAGAGCGAGCAAAGAGAAGAAGTCAGTATTTGCATGCAGCGCAGTGTAACAGCACTGCCAATAATACGCTGAATAGCGAAACACACAAGTTTTTTGGTAATAAGCTGTTGGATTCCCGGGAGAGTCTCGGAGACGTTACTATCGAATTACAGCAGCAAGCGGGCCTCAACCACCTGCAGCAACATATATCCGCGCAAGTCTCCCAACAAAACAGAGAAGAAGATCAGCTGCATAAGAGCATACCCCCGAGGTTCGTAAGCGACAAAAAACGATGTCAGTGTAATTCACTTTCAAATGGTGGTAAGAGTTCTATGTATACATCTTGTTCTTGTGTAGCCACAAAGGATGGCATATCATCACGGCACGAAAATGGAGGAAGAAGCGACGACGCTTTCGGTCCTTCTGCACCAGCAGCAGCATCTGGTGAAAGAGACGAGAACCTTTTTCTAGACAGAAACAGCCGGACGCGTCTAGCTGCAGAAGCAGGAGCAGCAAACGCAATAGCAGGAGCGCCAGCAGCAGCGGAAGAAGCAACAGGTCTTGACGGGAAAGTTCAGGAAGCAGACATCCCTACGGACGAAGGTATACGGGGATGGCCAGCAGCAGTGGCTGCTTTCATGCCAGAAAATGACAAACGCAGCGAGGCCATACATGAGGAGGACGAGGTGGAAAAGGAGGAGAAGCTGCTGGAAACGGCACGAAGAAGAGACCGTTTCACAAGCGCGGCAATGCACACAAGAAGCTTCCCTAGACAACGTGGACAGCGTTTAAGAGAGTCGCGCAGTTCGATTTTCCCTCCCGTAGGCCTCCATTCTGGCGGAGAAATTTTCTTTTCGACAGCATTGACAGATCCTCATTGCTACTCGTTTAGCGAAGGTAGTGGTGCATTCCTCTTCTTCGAAGACGGTAAGAAGACCACCCCACTGTACACAAAATGCAACAGTATCTACGAAGAGCTGCATATGTATGACACCCAACATTATATGTACACACAAAAAGCAACATATATATATATATATGCCAGCAATGTATATAACACACAACAAGACATACGTATAGCCACACACATATGTAGAAGACGCGCAACCGTACAGACACGGGTAGCCACGTATGTGGTATGCCACAATATATACAAATCCCCCACAGATATATAAAGCCCGCAGCAATAAATACGAATAGCCGCACATATGTAAGACGCGCAACACTGCATACGAATAGTCATATATATATATATATATACGTATTTATATGCATATCTATATGAGAAAGCAAGACATACGAATAGCCAAGACGCAACTATACATGCATACAGCTACTTACATGATGGGCGCAACCAGACGTTCAAATAACCACACAAATAGTACATAGCTATCCATCCACGTATGTGGGACGTGGATCATAAGATACGAATAGCTGCATATACATTATCAAAGATGCAACAATACATACAAATAGCCATATATATATATATACGATGCAACAATACATACAAATAGCCACATATATATATATATATATCTACGATGCAACAATACAGGCGAAGAGCCACATATATATACGATGCAACAGTTCATACAAAAAGCCACAAATATATACGATACAGCAATACAGGCAACGAGCCATATATATATATATATATACATATATATATATATATATATTACGCATCCATACATCCGTATAGTCACACATATGATACGCATCGATACATTCACGTATGCAGGACACTACAATACATACAAATAGCCACATGTATATGTATATATATGTAAATAGTACGCAGTCGTACATCCAAATAGCTACATATTTGAGGCGCAGCAATGCATCTAGAATATGCGACATGCGTATGACGCAACGACACATCCGAGAAATGCCACATATAAATAACATGCATCCGTGCACAGAAACAGCTACGTACAAAGGCACAAGAATACGTTCACAAGTATTTTTACATTATGAAACGCAGCGATATATACAAGTAGCCACAGAGACAACACACAACAACACAAACAAGGAAACGTGCGTCTTGTGTGCGACATGTGTGTGTGTGTGTGTGCGTATGCGTGTATACGTGAGTGCATGCGTGTGTGTGTGTGTGTGTGTGTGTGTGTGTGTGTGTGCGGCGTGTGACATAGGGGTGTGATAGTGTGGCTGGCTGCAATATGGTAATATATATGTAGATATGGAAAGCTAGACACGTATACACCGCTACTGTGCTTCGTGTATGACTGATGCTTCTGTGGTGCGTTGTGGAGAGTGTGTCCAACCACTGCGTTTGCCCTCGCTGTATTTCTTTCATAACGTATTAGTTACATACATACACACACACATATATATCACACAAATATATATTACACACACACACGCACAGACGCGTGTACACACGCACACAGAGACGCGTGTACACACACACACACAGACGCGTGTACACACACACACACAGACGCGTGTACACACACACACACAGACGCGTGTACACACACACACACAGACGCGTGTACACACACACACACACAGACGCGTGTACACACACACACACACACACCTACATGCGTGCCCTCACTCACAACGTCGCTGAGTGCCGGCTTCTCTGTGTGCACGTCTTGCCCTAGATGCTGTGAAAAGTCTTGCCACTAATATGCTGCAGCGAATCTCGTCTATTTATAAACCCCTGCCGTACACACGTTGTTGACACCGCTCACAGCCACATATATATATATATATAACGCTAAAACCCGTGTCTCACAGTAAGAACAAGTGTACAGAAGTCACTTGGCAGAAGTGTATTTTGTATGTCGGGGGAGGAGATGACTAATAACGTGCACCATTACTGACTACCATATGTGTGAACGTATGTAAATATGATGCCTTCATGTGTGTGTAATATATATATGTGTGTGTGTGCGTATGCTGATTATGCCTTACTGTGATATACGTGTGCGTGTGCCTCTGACCTCGTGTTATAGTGTGAGTGTGTTGTATTTGAATATGTGTGTGTGTGTGTGATGTATGTGCACATGTTATTATCCCTGACGTCTTGTGTGATATATGTATGTGCTTGTATTAATATCTCTGACTTTGTGTGATACACGTTCGCATGTATTGTTTCTGACTTTGTGTGTAATATCTATGTATATGTGTGTGTGTGTGTCTTCTCCTTTCTCCCTCTTGTGATATATTGTTGTACTGGGTAAAACTTTCGACATTGTGTTATCCATGTGTGCGTATGTTATTATTTTTGACTTTGTGTGATATATGTGCTTTGAGTACGTTATTATCTCTGACTTCGTCTGTGTGTGTGTGTGTGTGTGTGTGTGATATGCGTGTGTCTCTGTGTGTGTGTATGTATGCATTCTCATTTCTAATAACTTTGTGTGATATATGTGCCTACATGTTGTCATTTGCGACTTCGTCTCCCAATATAGATGTGCTTTTTGCGTGTGTCACTAGTTCTGACTGTCTGTGTGTGTGTGTGTGTTGATGTTGTATGTGTGCGTGGTGTATATGCGTCTGTATGTGTGTGTGTGTGTGCTCCTGGTGCTGCAGGGCGACGGAGAAGCGTTCAGTTCGACCGGCCGTTGAGCATAACATACGATCCTCATGATTTCTGGCTCGAGCTCGCCAGGGACACAGCGGAGCCGCTGATACGCGACCTCGTTGCACATAGGCAGACTCTCCCAAGTCATGCAGCTTTGGATTCTGTTGCGGCCTCCTCGTCGGTCATTTCGCGGTCGCCTATCCTGCCGCCGCTCTCTCCTGCTGCTGCCGCTGCCTTATACTGCGCTGCTGCTGCGAGCAGTAGTAGTAGCGGCACTGGTGCAGTAGACGCACTCAAGACTCCGGCTGTTGCTAGTGTAGCTAAATCTGCTGAATCTGCTGGGACGTCTCGGAGTAGTCTCAAGA
>NW_026701597.1:0-24746 GCF_030435755.1 Ochotona princeps | reverse complement strand
AGACGTATGTAAAGGGTGCAGGATATACTGAGCAGATGATGATACAGGGACTCCATCCCGCAAAGAAAGACTAGTAGTTGTATGTTTCGCTGCGATGTTGAATTCAGAGGACTCCGATGATAATGACGACAAACTCTGACTATTACTCTCCGGATAAGAATGCTGCTCACTCTCAATGTGGAGCATACTACCTTCTCTTACGTTTTTCTGACGCTGCTGCAAGAACAGCCGCGGCACACTGACGCACGATGGTTCCTCGCCCCCACTCACCCTCTCTGCCTGCTGCTCATGATTCTGACAACTACCTCTCACTTGTGAGGCCTCTACTACCGCTACATTGTGCGGCTGTTGCTGCTGCTGTTGCTGCTGCTGCGGTTGCTTCTTGCCGTTATCAGCTTGCTGTGCTTCAGGGTCTCTTTCTTCCTTCAGATCAGATAGCCCTGCATCTTCCTGATGCTGCTGCTGCTGCAGGTGTTTCCGCTGCTGTTGCTGCTGGTGTATTAGTTGCTGTTGCTGCTGCTCTTGTTGCTGCAGACTACTGAACCAAAAGTCTGAAGCTGCTGCTGTCAAACAGCAAGAGGCGTGACGTTTAACTGCAACGGTAGATATGCCTGCAAGTGCGGGGTCAGCAAGCAGCACGTTCGTCAGCCACACAGTCTTTTGCCCAAGCATTCGCACTCACAACAATATCTCAGTTACTTTTCTCGAAAAAGAAGAGAGAGAGAGACAGAGACAGACAGACAGAGAGATAAACAGACAGACACATATAGACAGACAGACACATATAGACAGACAGATACAGGCAAACATAGACATACCAAGACAGACAAAGACAGAGAAACGTATAGAGGCTAGAAAGAGGAAGCAAAAATTGCAGGTAACGACGCTAAGTAGTGCACTTGTACTATCCTAAATTTTTTTTAAAAAAAAAGGAAAGTCAAGCTGCGTGGTATGTAGAGGAAGCAAGCACGCGCGCTTGTTCAAGCATATGTGTCTACGGCAAGTTAAAGTCATACAGTCACTATTACTACTACACTACCATTACTACTTCTACTACTGCTATTATAACTAATACTACTACTATCACCACAACTACTATTGCTACTGCTAAGACTATTACTACTACCACTACTACAGCTTGTGCTACTATTACTCTTACTACAACTACTATTACTACTGCTTTCACTAGTACTACTATTACTTCTCCACTAGTGCTACTGCTACTACTACTATTACTACCACCACTACTACTACGACTACAACCTCCACTACTATTACTATGTTCGTACTACAGCTACAATTACTCCTACCACTACTGATACCACTATTTCTACTAATCCTACTATTACCACTAGTACTACTACTAGTACTACTGATATAGCTGCTATTGGTACAACTGTCTCTTTAACTATCAGTACTATTAGTCCTACTCCCACTTAAACCCATATATATGCTTGCTTCTCACCGGACGACCGCATATGTGGATACACTATATTCCTACTACCACGAATACTACTGCTTTCTTTCTCAACATCTTTACTACTACCACTACTATCCTATATATGTGTGTGTCTGTTTCCTGCAGGCAACCACACCTGTATATAGCTGTATACATATATATATAAATATATCGCTATTATATACTACTACTTTCTCTCTAGCAACCGCTACTACTACTAGTACTACTTTACTTCCACTATTTTACCATTAGCAGGCGGCCACAGCTATACATCTATACCTATATCACTATCTCCTTATACATATATATGTATATATGTATATTATATATGTATGAATATATACGTATATATAAATATACATGTATATAAATATATATATGAATAGATATATATATATACGTATCTACATATATAATTATAATGTATATAGGGTCACAGTCCGTAGTGGTCGTTGTGTGGGGAGCTCAGCATATACACGTCTACCAGATATGTGTATACAAATACATGTCTATAATTGTGTACGTTGATATATATAAGAACATATGTATGGAAACTTCATCCAGAAAACAGCGAAATGAGTACTGAGTTGTAATTACCTGCTTCCCTGAGAATTGCATGAATAGCTTTCCGAGTGAAAAAAGTGTATGGACCGTCAGAAACAAATACACGCAGCTCGCGGCCGGTGTGTGAGCTTCCACGTCGGAGGCCTGTGATTGTGCTGCTCTTGTTTGTAGTATCACTATCACAGTCCGAGACACGCAGCAATGCTGCTTGCACATCATTCTTCTTTTTGATATATTGCAGCAAATGCGTCCCTCTGCTATGACGCATGCAACGGTCCTCATACCTCCACCACCACCTCGACCCCTCGTGCCAACGCTGCTGCTGCTCCTTCCCCTCGTTTTCCTCCTCTCCCTCCACCTCCTCCTGCAACTCGTTCTTCTCTCGTTTCTGTTTCTGCTGGTGCTTCTCTTGCCCCTCGTGTTGTGACTCGTCCTCCTCCTCCTCGTTCTGTCGCTGCTTCTGCTGCTTCTCCTCTTCCTCCTCCACCTCTTCACGCCGTTCTTGTTGCTGTTGCCGCAGCCGCTGCAACCCCTGCATCTTCTCCACATTCTGCTGCTGCTGCGAGTTCTCCTCCTCTTTCTCCGTCTCCTTCCGCTGTTGTAGCTGCCTTTCTTCTTGTTGCTGGTTCTGCTCCTCTCGTTCTTCCCTCCTGTGCTGCAGGTGTTGCTGATGGTGCATCTCAAATTCTGCCTGCTGCCTGTGTTCATGTGCACCGTCTTCTGTTGTGGCTGGTGGTGCTGTGTACTTGGGCTGAGAAGAAGAATATCTAGAGACATTTGTATGGACTGTCTGACGATGATTATGTTCTACCGCATGAGCTTCCAAACGATTGGCGAACGGTTGATTTGAGAGTCCTGTAGAGTGTGAATAAGGTAGTGCTGCACCAGTAGTAGTGAGGCTGCTGCTGCTGCCGCTGTTACTCGTGCTGGTGCTGCTGCTGTTGCTGTTACTGGTGCTACTACTTTCTCTCTTCATGGGCGCTGGTAGACGGGGTGGTGATGCAGTCACGTCAGAACTCTGTTTCGTGCTGTCGTGTGCTGCCTCGATTGCAACTGTTTTTTCATTCGAGTCTTCTCTCAATTTTTCCGACGCACCCTCAACTGTTGAATGGTGGCAGTGTCTCTTCAATTCTTCCCTCTTCGAAACAACTGCTGTAGACACCACTGCCGCTGCGGCTGCCGGGTAGGCTTCATTCTCTGATGCTCCAAAAGTCTCGCTTCCCGTTGCAACACCAGCTTCAGCATCTTGATCGGCACCAGGTGCTGCTGTTGCTACAGGTACTGCTTGTGCTGCTGCTGTCGCTGCTGCTGCTGTCGCTGCTGCTGCTGTTGCTGCTGCTGCTGTTGCTGCTGTTGCTACTGTTTCTGCTGCCTCTCCTGCTGCTGTTGCTGTTGTGGGTGTAGTCCTCGATAATTCTTCTTCAGCAGCGACTGCTGCTGCCTTTTCCCTCGTCGACAAAACTGACATATCAGTTCCAGCAGGCGCACCTGATGTTGTAGCTGCTCGCAACAATTCTTTTATCCTACCTGGGGTTTCACCATCCAAATATTCATCATGTCCTGTTAGAGTACCCCGAGGAGACCTCGCAGACATATCTGTTATGAAGGAACAACCACCTGCTGGTGTATGTACGCCCCCCCCTGTCTCTGCTGCTTGTGCTGCGTGCGTGAGATCTGCTGCTGGTGCTGCTTGAACGAAGGACTCTGCTGTTGTATGTACACCACTGCCTCCTTCTTCCCCTCCTGTTGCTGCTTGTGGGGAGGACTCTGCTGTCGCGAAAACATCGTTTTTGTCTACTGTAAGTAGTACTGCACCAGGTGTATGTTCCTGTACTGCAAACGTGACCGCTGTTGCTTCTTTCTCAGAGGAAGGCTCTGTGCGTGGTGATACCCCACATGGTGCTGCAGCGCCTACATGGATGTCTACAGCAGAAACTGCTCCTCGTGTTGCCCCTACTGCTGCTGCTGACGATGTTTCTGCTGCTAGTGCTGCTGTTGCTGTGGTTGCCGTTGCTGTGGTTGCCGTTGCTGTTGCTGCGACTTCTGCTGCTGCGGGTGTTGTTGTGGCTGCAGGTGGTTCAGCAGTTGTTCCTGCTGTCGCGATTGCTGTGGCCACAGCGTTTCCTGTGAGTCCCGTCTCTGCGTGTCCTGCCATTGTGGCTGCAGTGCTGTTTGTTCGGTTAGCTGCTGCAAGTCTTGCTGCAGGTGTACGAAGAACATGGGCCCCTACGTGCGTGACTGGCTCATCCGTCATTTGTGCAAGTTGTCCCTCATTCCCGTCTTCCTCTGCAGATAGAGCAAACGGACACTGCTCCCTGCTTTGTAGTTCTCTTATATATCGAAGATTGAGAATGACAAGCTGCTGCTGCATGCAGAGTGCGTCACCATATTCGCGCTGTTGCATCTGCTGCAGCCAATGTGCTTCATACAACTGTTTTCTCCTTGTTGTTGTGTGTGTGTCTGAGCTAATTGGGTCAGTCTCTTGCTTCACATGCGCTTGTTTTGTGTTGTCAACGTCATTACTGATGAAAGTGGGTTGATGAAGCTGCTTCGCTTGCTGCTTGTGTGCAATAGCAGTAGAGTTCTCTTCTTCAGCTGTTTCGACATCAACAATATCAGCAGCACTGCTGTTCGTACAAGACTGCTGTAACTGCCGCTTTTTCGCAACAGGAGCGATATAACCCTTCACTTGAAGGCTTTCATTATCGGCAGTGTTACTCTCGATGATATTTGTATGAAACCGTTCTCCTTCCTGCATGTTCGCAGGACCACTGTGTATCCTTACTTTCGGTCTCTCTCCATTATCATCACTGTCGGCTACATGGATACGAAATTGCTGTACTTGTTGCTCGCTTGCTGTCGCAGCAGAAGAAATCTTTTCTTTACTGCATTCCCCTCTCTTCTTCCTATGCTGCTGGGCCATGTCTACCTCCGTAATTATCACACCCTCACGTCTGGGCTCTCTCAGTGGAAACACCACTTCAACCACTTCATTTTTCCCTCCAGACTGACCCATTCGGACTTCACATTCTTCTTGAGCCTGGTAATCTATGTGCTGCTTATGTTTTACACGTAACACGCTTCCATGATCTCTTTGCTGCTCTTCTTTCCTATTAACACACAGATCCTCATTTTGTTGAAACTTCAAGCTTCCTTGTCGCATACACGACGACATATTCTTACTCTCCTCATCGTACTGCTGCTCCTGTTGCTGCTGCTGCTCCTCCTCCTCTTCCTCCTGTTGCTGCTCCTCTTGCTGCTGCTTCTCATCCTCCTCCTCGTCCCCCTCGTCTTCCTGCAGTCTTCTCCATTGACGGAGCGCTACCTGAGGGTCCTGTCTTTTTCGCTGCAAGTGTTTCTGCCTTTCCTCATTCTCCTCTTCCTCCTCCTCCTTCTCCTTCACCTGCTGCTGCTGCGAATCAAACGTAGTGGACAACAACCCTGAGCCACTCCCACGTCGTCTGCATAAAGAGACTTCAGTTCTCTTCAGTTGCAATTCACCCTGCTGCGGTTGTTTTGAGGTGTCCGTTTCCTTCTTCTTGATGCCGCTACAAGCCACACGGCTGGTCGTCGTGCTGGACCTGCTGCGACTGTTTTCTAGGCTCTTACTACTACTACTATTGCTACTGCTATTGCTGTTTGTAACGCCACTAATACTAATACTACTAGTACTTTTAGTGCTGTTCCTGGTCCTGCTAAGTCCCATGCTAGTGTTGCTGTCACTGCTGCTGCGGAGGCTCTCACTACTGCTGTTGCTGCTGTTATCACAATATTTACTAGTGTTACCACCACTACTACTACTGCTGTTGCTGGTGCTACTGCGAAGACTTCTAGTAACACTACTACTACTGCTGCTGCTGCTGGTAGTAGTAGTAGTAGTACTAGTAGTAGTAGTGTTTAGGCTATTGCTGATAATAAGATTGCCTTTGAGGCTTCTGCTACTGCCGCCACAGCCTCTAAGGCTATGACGGCTGCAGCTGCTGAGTCTACTGCTCATGCTAGTACTACTGCTGCTGCTGCTTCTGCAAGAACTAATAGTACTGCTACTGCTGCTGCCACTGCGGAGGGCACTTCTATTGTTGCTGCTGCTGGTGTCACAGTAGGAGCTACTGCTGCTATTACCGCTACTGCTGCTACTCCTGTAGAGGTTATTACCGCTGTGGCTGTTGCAGCAGCTGTTGCTGCTGCTGCCACTACTGCGACTGCTGCTACTGCTGGAGCTGCTCATGCTGTTGCATCTGATGCTACTACTCTTCCTGCGCCCACGTGCCTCATTACCGCCACATTGCGTGTAGATGTCGCTGTCAAGGCTGCAGCTACTAATTCTCTTGTTGCTATTTGCTGGACTAATACTTTTCTTGAGTCTCTGAACGGAATTGTTGTTGTGATTAGTACTTCGACGACTTGAAATATAACAGTGCAGTTGTGGCTGCAGTAAATGACCCGAAGAGTTACGACGGGTTGATACTGTCCCTCGAAAACACAGAGCACTCTGCTTTCTTGTTATGAGTGTCGAAGAAGTCGCGTCTTCTTCTCTAATATCTCCCTGCTGCTGCTGGTGTCGCTCTGGCTGTAGTAGCTGGGGCTGTAGGGGCTGCTGCTTCTCGTTGTCAGAGAGATGAGGCTGTAAGATGTCTCCTTCTTGCGTGTCAGACTGCTTCTTAGTCGTCCGTGCTGTAGCTGTTCGCTCATTTTCGTTTGCAGAGTCGTTCACTTCAAGCTGCCGCCTACTGAATGATCTCTTGACCAGAACAGCACTCGTGCACTTTGCTTGTGAATTCTCCCTTCTTTCCTCATGTTTTCGTGTCTTTTTGCTCTCTGGCGCCGATGTGAGCCCTTCCAACAATCTTATGGATGCTTCTTCCTCTTTTGTGCTACTCGTTGTAACTTTCGGCTGCTGACTTCTATTAACGGACGCTCCTGCTGTCAACTCCCTTGCGCAGGACGACGCTCTCACTGTCCTACAGCCATCCGCTGCGGTCATATTACTCTCCAACGCTGCTGCTGACACCCACTCCCTTGCTGCTCTCTCTCGATGCCTCTCTACTACTGTTCCTCTTGTTGCTTCTTCTGTTGCTGTTGCTGCTGCATTTTCTGCTGCAGTTACTACTGCATCTACTGCTGCTGTGGCTGCTGCCTCTACTGTTGCTGTTGCTACTGCCTCTACGGTTGCTGTTGCTGCCTCTACTGTTGCTGGTGCTGCTTCACTTTTTCTCACGAGCGCTGCTCTTGTCGTAACTTCTGCTCTTTCTCTTCCCTCCAATGCATTCGCTGCCGTCTCGTCATCTGCTATTGCTGTCTTTTCACCTAGGAGTGCCGCTGCGTGTCTATGAGTTGCTAATGTATGGCCTCTACCCAATCTAACTGTTGAGGAGGTGTCTTCTGAGTCTGTGTAAACCCCTGCTGCTGTCTCGTTCCCTTCAGAGATCTTCTGAAACAGCTGCCCATCTCCTTTCGTCTTCTGTCTGCCCCGCGTAGCATTAATAGTAGTAGTAGCAGCAGCAGAGGCAGCATCTTCTCTAGGCTGCCTCCCTGAACGCATCAATAACAAACTGCATATACTCTTTTTGTCATTGCTGCTCGTACTGTTGGAGTTGCTCCTGCCGTCGGGATTGCTTCGATTGCTTCTGCCGTCGGGGTTGCTTCTGCTGTCGGGGCCGTTGGTTTGCCTTTCACGTGGTTGGATAGTAGTGGCAGCAGCACTGTCACCCCTTCGCTCTGGAGCTACACGAACAGCAGAAGCTCCTTTTGTGTCAGAATCAACTGCAGCAGTTGTTGCAGCAGTAGTAGTAGAAGAGAAGGACGTCGAATGTGTGTGAGTTGGTTGTGAAGTAAACAGAATCTTGCCGCTGGTAGTGTCGCTTGTAGCAGCTCTTACTACAGTAGCCACAGCTTCAACAGACAGACCAGCGGCCGCAGTATGCGGTCGACAGCTTGCGGTCTCTCTTTCTTCACTCCTGTCAGTTGCAGCCAGTACACTGGTGCTCCCATCCTCATCACGCACAGCAGCTTCTTTCTTATTACTAGCAGCAAGTGGCGCTGGTACTTCCTTCTGTTGAAATAAACTTCGGGGAAGAGTGTGCCCAGCAGCACTGCCGTCGTTGTCTTTCTCAGTGCTAGGAAAGTCACCTTTATTACGAGTACATCTGCGAGAAGAATGGTTGCCCGCAGTAGGAGACTTACTGTGAGTTCTACAACTACTACCAGTTCCACCAAGAGTAGGAAGAAATGAGGTACCATCACTAACAGAAAAAGATGTTTTCGGCGATTCCTCTGCGCGAGGAGGAGGAACGGCGGTACTATGTCTTGTTTCACTGTCGTTTCCCGTATCGCCGGAGCCGCCATCGCCCGCTGCATTAGGATTACAGGAGCACTGTTCAATTGTGCTCCTCGTAGAAGTCGTAACAGCCCCTTGTGAAAAAACTCTCCACATTTCCCCCTTGGCTCTACTGCTTGACAAGAGACTCCTGAGCCGAGGAGGAGAGTTCAATTTGCCGTGGAGATCCCTCTTTTCTTCTGCAGATTGATGACGTAGTACCGGTTTCCTCTCGCAACTGCATGCGTCACTCAATACTGCGGCGCTCTCTGTGCAGCCACGCTCTCGCTTCCGCGAGGAATCTTTCACTTCATCACCACACTTCCTGGACTGACACACCGACACTGCTGCTGAAAAACACCGAAGCGCTGTTTCTTCTGCAGACGTTTCCCCACGTGCTGGTGATGTATCACGATGGCCTCGTTTTGTTATAAGTGCTGTAGATTCTTCCGCCTCCTTTGCTGTCATATCCATCTCTATCCTCGCAGCAGCTGCTGCTGCCATACCTACTCCTCCTCTTCCTCCTTTTGGTAGTGGTGGTGGTACTGTCACTCCTAACGACTGCCTTCTGCCTCCCACTTCATTGGAGACTAGTATCTCTCTATCTTCACGGTTAGCATCTTCTACTACTACTACAAATATACTCTCTTCCTCGCCAACTGTGTGTACTTGTTGTGTTGCTGCAGTTGCTGTCACTACTGCTGCGTCACCCTCCCTTCGTCGTGCACCATGTGCTGTACCTGGTGATGCTCTTCTCGTTGTCATTACTACATGTTGAGGTGGTGGCCCTGCAGCCACGTTCTTCACGACGCCTCTACTTCTTATTTGTGCGGATGATGCCTCCGTGGGTTCTGTCGCTGATTCTGACACGCTAGGTGTCACTGCTAGTCTCCCTCTTCTTACTGCCGATCTACGTGCACTCTTCTGTGCTGCCGCTATCCCTAGAGCTGCTTCGACATGTACGTCTCTCGCCCCTACTGAGTGCGTCTCGGAAGCAGCATGAGGCCCTGAAAGTGCTTCTGCCGCTTCCTTCTTCTCCTTCCTCTTCTTAAGTGACGCGGTTCGGTTCTCGAGAAGACCGTCGCCATCCTCAGCATCATGTACACCTGCACTCTCACGCGCAGCTGTGATGACCACACCAGTGTGTCCTGGCCCTGACTGGAACGCAGCAGCAGTATCATGACCGCTGCTGAACTCTAAAGTGGTGTTTTCTGAAAAAACTTCACCCTCTACAGTCACATCACCAGAACTCGCTCTGGTCGGGCCACTAGGCCCTTCGTCTGATGTAGTGGCATTGTCGGGGACGGTGTCTTTCGACAGCCGCGCGCGACAGCATAACGAAGGAGACACGCGGGAAGGTCCTGCTGCAGCGAAAAACTGAGCTAGATGTGTCTGTCGCTGATGCTGTGAGAGGACCGGCGGACGAACTGACTTCATTTTTCACACACGTGAAACGCGCTGACTTACTCTTGCTGCTGATACTGCTGGTGTTACTATCGTCACTAGACATATATATAGATATACGCATGTAGGAGTTCTATTTTCAATAGCCCTACTAATACTACTACTACTGGTAGTACTACTGCAGCTGCTGATATTCTTGTGTTGCTCCAGCAACCGCTACTTCTGTCTTCGCTGCTGCCGCAGCAGCTTCCACTGGTAACCCCAACACATATCTTGCTTTTTCAAGCCTGCTTAATCCTCTATACATCAAGTCGTAAGACGCCTCCGCACGAATCGTATCTGCTTCCCTTGTGCACTCATGCTGCATGTCCAGACAATCATCAATGTCTTACTGCTACTTCTGTGGTCGCGCCCTCCGTCATTTATACTCACAATACTGGTGTGGTGGCAGCACGAAAAGAATACTATGCGAAATTCTGCTCTAGACTTTCACGGACTTGTAATCTACTGTTGCGCGCACAGGGTTACTAGGTTCGACCGTTCTCTCTAGACGCTGCTCCTTAACGTGGTGATTTACTCCAGGTTTGATAGCGAAGTATGTGTTGTGGTGGTGCGGTAGAGTTGAGACGTAGTCTGGGGCGACGTTGAAGCGCGGCAGTCTCTACTACTCGTCACGCGTATATGATATAGACGAGCCACTACACTAGCATGTGCATGCGGGCAGAAGGCTCGCAGCAAATGCATGCGAGAAGACCACACGCCAGTTGCTGCAGCGCAGCCCACTCAGGAAGTATGTAGCAGCAGCAAGATGACGAGGTACCCTACCCCCAGAGATAGTCGCTGCATAGCACAGAAGAGCTCAGTATCCACAGTAGGCAAGAGTTAAGGACGATAGTAGTAGACATCCATCTGCATGCGGAAGCCCTGGTGGTGAGACGGGAGCAAAACCGAAGATTAAGCTGCCTCTCACCGTGGAGAAAGTAGGAAGCAAGAAGGAAGAAGGACTGACATAGACAGGGAGAGATACAGGGAATATGGTCCAATGCCGCGTGCAAATGCACGCGCCGGTAAGGAGGTCTCTCGTCCGGGAGCCCAGGATGAAAAACTGCAGTGGAGGGTGCTTTCCGCCTCCGTACTGCACAAAAAGTAGCAGCAGAACCACCGCCGCAGCCGTTGCAGCGTTGATGGCAGTGACCTATATTATTTGAGTACGACGACGGGCCCCTACGGAGGACGAGAGAAAGGAACTGGAGCTACAGCTGCGAATTTTGTTCGGCGTATAAAACACCCACCCCTTCCATACCGGCAAGCCTCAGAGATGTCCTATCGAAAAATCCACTTCACTCGGAGCAACGCTGCTTTCGTCTTTGTGCTCTTTGTGTACCAGCGTTGGCAATGCTGAGAGAATAGAAAGGCGGGCGTGTGTGTGTGCAGCTTCCATACCGCAGACAGACATGTGCACCAACAGCTGCCCGAGCGCGGACTGAATTTTCGCTCGTTGGAAGGAAAATGAATTAAATACGTTCTCCGTATTTCATACGAGCCTAGTAACCTTCCCTCTCATTCAAAGGCAAGAGGGGCGGCGGGACGTGCAGGACAATACGACGCCGAGTTGATCGTACTTTGTTCTTCCGGACACCTATCCACGCACACACATGCTTAGACTAATTCATCAATTTCGCCTGCATGTAAGCGCTATAGAAGCACCCTTTTCGAACACAGGTACCTGGAAGTATCCTTGAACACCGACGAGCTCCGAAAGTGGACTAACTCAGAGTCTAGGTGTTTTTTAGCGTCTGTTGGTCATAGCTCGACGCGTGCTTCGTAAGCACTGTTTGAATGATGATATTAGAAACGGCCGCATCAAGTTACTGCCTGCAGAAGGAATCAATACGCTGTGGCGGGGGCGAACAACACTGAAGCGCCAGGAGCGTGCCGCATGATATTAGGAACGAAATGCAGGCACATGTTAGGGGCGTACGACGCTAAGGCGCCAAGAGCGTGCCGCATGCTATGAGGAACGAAATGCAAGCACATGATCTCGACCATACAGAGAAGAAAATAAAGAAGTCATTCCTCAGCGTAGAGCAGCGCCTTCCTTGGATGCCTACTTAGCACTTATCGAAAGAGTATATATTAACACTGGGTGTGGTTGAAGGATTCTAGCGCCTTCGGAAAGCGCTGACTATCTGAAGGCTTGTTTGGGAGAAGTGCAGGGAGCAAACGCGCATAATGCTCATTTCTTCAATGATTAAGTCAAGTCCGCCGCGATCGCAGTCCAGGACCAGCGCATGCACAGAGTCGGCGGCGCCGTGTGTGTTCGCGTGCTTTCACGGTCGTTGACGACACCGTCCAGTCGGGAACTCTGCTAAACTGATTGGTAGAATTGTCTAGCAGCGCATGTTCGACGGGACGCTGTAGCACGTATGAATACGTCTGGAGAATTAGAGTGTCGTACGTATTTCCCGCCCGGCAAGCCACAACATGCGACCGGAAGTGCGTCATGTACGAGGAAGTAAAGGCTGGCCGCGAGGTTTCACACTGTCCCTTCCATCACTCGTTCTATTTTCAAGCCATGCCAGTGGCAAGGAAAAAAACGCGTAGTCAAACTGGCAACTTCTTCTCTTGAACTAGATAACATCATGCCTGCGGGGGGGCGTGCCGTAAGCTAGTGGTCGAGAAGTGCGGAGGCCAATCGCATTTGAAGAAGCAGGATACATTTGCATTCCCTGAGAGCAGGTGTGCTTCTACTCTTGCGTTCACCAGAGCAGCCTACGTTAAAATTCCGTAGTAACTCTGCATTTGGTCGAGTAAGGACGATTGAAGGCAAAGTTCACAAGACTTTACCTATATTCTGTCGGTGGTGTCACGGGGCACACCGTGATCAACAAGGGGGCCGACCAGCCTTCTGGGTGTTGTAGTAAATTTTTCGCTGCAGCGTCACCATTCAAAAACATTCTACTAAAAAGCATACAATATACCTTATAGGTGCGAGGTGGCGTGAACGGATACAAGTTTCGTGCCAGTCCCACCCACGGTGAGGCTGTCCTGTGCTATCGACGCTGGGGGGTACGTACACCTGACAATTACGTCGACCGCCGTCGTAATACAAAAGGGTCCCCTACAACCTATTCGAGACCCCGTGCACTACATCACGCTAGGCCCAGAGAGATTAGGTCGCTTTGTAGGAACCTAGAGTTACCGTCATTCAACAACGGTGAGCTGTGCTTACAAAAGTCGGGCATCTTGATTGATCCTTCCACGCACGGAATGCACACGTTTTTTGAGGCATCTGGTGCAAGGGGCGCGCCCGCAAACTTCGCTTTTTTCGCATACAACGCAGGGATGCAAAGGAAGGAGACCGCTTGCGCGAGAACGGGCGTACACGCACACATCACTCCAAGCGGTCTATGCTGCGTCCCTCTACCATGAATTTATGCTTGAAGCATTAGCACCCAGTGCCAGGTTCGCACCTTGCATGTGATCGCAAATGTGCTTGACGGCTCCTGGTACGTACGTATCACGGTGAAAGGTGCCAGCCACGTTTCCCTCAGGCGTCCGGAGCTACGTCACAGTAACCGCCGTGATGTGCGCAGAACTCCATGCATTAACGTGTGTACAGTACTTGATAGGCTAGGATGAGTCTCACTGATAACGCCGTTGAAGCAGCACTAATTTGAACCAACATTTCGATATCATCTTGATCCCAGCGCGGCACCGAGCTCGAATATTCTGACTAGCCGGGTGGTACGGCACTCGAAGAAGCCGTATGCGGGACAGTTTCACGCCCGTGTTGAACGTTCTGAGGGTTCTGAGGTGAACGTTCAGCTCCCTCTTGGGGAGAAAAACTCTACTCATGGTGAAACGTAGTTCTACGTGTGCCCAGCCTGATATTCATGTGTGTAGCTCAGTAGCTAGTTCGCCAACCCCGTTGTCTGTCACTGTCACAACGAAAGGCGGCCCCGCAGATTCTACCCGCCGGAGGCCAGAGACATACCCCGTATGGCAACCACGTGCATATATGAGCACGACACACACACTGTTACAGACCTACAGGCATACGTATGCATCTTTGTCAACCATGATTTGAATAGCTGCAGAAACTACCGGTGGACGGGAGGGGATCCATGGTGAGCGGCACCGAGATGATGCAATGATTTCTCGCTGCAGTGAACGCCCCCTGACCTACTTCCTCTGTTTCAGTGAATATCACTGATATTGCTATTACGTTAGCTTCCCTTGTCCCCGTACCTCCCGTGGTAGTTGTTTTGCGGGTACCCTGGGCGCGAGGGGGCCACCGAGGAAGTCGCTGTGTACACAGCGGCTCTACCGTTGGTTTCTGCCTCTTTTACAGTTCTACGCTTCGGTCTTCCTATTGACGTCAGAGAAACGTTTCTCGACCGATTTCTTGAAGCCTGCAAAGCAGTGCTGTGTTAGCGATCATATGCTCTTTTCTTGAAAAGCTGGGCGCTAACGAGCCTTCTTTCTCCAGTTCCCCAGGGCCTCTCAGATGCTTATCTGCAACCGTGCTCTTCTCCCGCAGGGAATCCATGGATTTCGAACTGTTCGTCCTCGGTAGACGCAGTAGTACGGTGGCCGTGAACCGAAAGTATTGTAGTACACGGACGCCTTCGCCGGAGGTTACGTTTTCCAGCTGCTTCCGGTGCGCTTCTTAGCATTTTTACCTCCGTTGTCTCTAGGTAGCGCACTGCCTCCTCAGGGTCCCTCCTCCTCTTCCCTGTGCGTGCTCCATGCACAAGACGTGATTATTACCGCCTTCCTGCGTCTTACCGTAAAACGGACTTTTCTTTTTACCGCCCCAGGACAGCATGGAGCGCACACCGAATCTTGAGCAACCTCCTCCCCGGGCTAGCATCTTCGCGCCTCTCTTATCTGACTTCCTCATGACTCTTCCTGTTTGGCCGGTATGTACTCAGCGCGCTATCTCTTTGCTTTCTGTATGCTCCTCTTTTCGCTCCGTATATACAACATGTATGCAAGTACATCTTCTCTCTGATACACGTGAGCATGTGTCGCATGCTGCGGCACACAACACATACTTCCTCATGCTAAAATGTGTTTCTGTTGCCTGTACTTCCAGTGTAGGGTAATAGGGTTTACCAGGTCAATAAAAATCGCCACACGCCCCCCAGCGTACGTGCTGTTATCTCCTAGAGGAGGATCTATTTATTGCTTACTGATATTCACACGTATATCATATACGATGCTATTCACACGTATATCATATACGATGCTTACACAGATTACAGGATGGGAATAATATGCCTGGCCTGCATTTGTTGCAGCATTTTTGCAGCAAATGTTAGGAACTACCTGCCGTGGCATGAGCAGATCACCGTACGCATGAATGTGGAAGCGCCTGCATATACATGCCTAATGCCAGCACATGCGCTTGTATATGCGCGTATACGTCTCTACACCTCGGTGCGTGGTTGAGGTATATCGGGACTGCCTGCAGGACCTCTTACGCCTACTTTTTACACGCCAACAACAGCTGTGGTCTCGTGCAGCTGTGTGAAATCTATACGAGAGCTTTATCCGGGACCAACTCATTACGCTAGCAATGTAAAGTGTGGGAACGGCCTTTGTTCGGCGGGCTGCAAAAACACGCACAGCAGCACTTCCGTTGAGCCTACCACACTGTCGCCTGTGTGCGCGGGAATTTTAATGAAATTTGCACGGACGTGTGTACGATGAGGTTACCCAGTATCTAGCCTGAGGTGTCAAAACCACTGCTTACGCAGAGGACACCTCCTTGTAGAACTGCAAGCACCGTTATGCAAGCTGAATCCAGACTGGTAAGTGTCAGTATTAGCGACGTGCGCTTACGTCAGCTTACGTCATTCTGTACGCATCTCTATGACAATTAAGCGCTCCCGCCTGATGTATGGATATACAGTGTCACCCCCAACGTCCGTAGTGGAGTTGTGACTCAGAGTCTGGCTGCCACTTCTCGCTCAAGTTCGGTGGAGAGCTTGGTTACACTGTCTGACTGTCAAGATAAGATGACCGTATATTGATTTCTATGGCGCCTCCTACAGTTCTCCTTCTGACACACGCGCGGGGTGCGTATGGAAAAAACTGTTGCACAACATTTGCACGTTCCCCTACAAATACATATATATAAGTGCAGATGTGTGTACGTCGCTGGCCCCGTGGGGCATATATGCAAGTGCACCCTCCCCGCAGTGCGTCCTATTCTACTTCGTCTGTCTAGCCAGCGACACATTTTCGCGTTCGGTGATGTCCCAAAGCATACAGCCCGTGTGTGTTTCCACTGCATACATGCGATTATAGTAACGTTGGCGGTGCTCGGCATCTGTGGCTTCTCTGACGATTGACACTGTTGCTGCTGTTATACCATGCATGCTGTTTAAGAAGGGATTCGCCCTCTTTCCTTCCCACCACCTCCGCCCACCACCCTAATTTGCTATTGGTGCTTTGACGTATAATAAGGTGATACTTTTTTCTGACTGTTTCTGATTCCTGTTTATGTGTCTCCTGTGCAGCCACAGCCGCAGCGGGAGGTGTGTTGTGCATGCTATTTATGCTGCGTCGTCGTGTGGAGCGGCAAACGCAGACCTTCCTCTCTTCTGGAACGACTGCGGGGAAGTGTTCAGCAGTGAACACGACGGCAGCAGAAATCTGTGCAAAGACTGCTAACGCACAGGGGCTGGCCCCAGACGCTGACGGGACTTCCACCTGTTCTCCTTCTCCTCCTCCTCCTCTTCCTGCAGTTTTCCTAGATAAAAGTCGAAAAAAAATGCAGCTTGAACAGAAATTCACCCTCTCTCACGATACCCACAGATTCAGGTTTTCTCTAGAGTCTCCTAATCAGGTGCTCGGACTTCCTGTTGGGAAACATTTGAAACTCTTCGCTCCTGCTGCCGGGTACGCCCCGTGAAATGCTGCTAGTTCCTTCCATGAAGAAGCCCTTCAACTTCTTAAGCTGTATGTATGCTCCTGACCACCTCTTCGCACCAAACTTGCAAAAGAAATATGGTAAATGGAGTATAAGTGAAAGAGAAACATATGGACACAAAGTATACTCTTGCATGCATCTGGGTACCCCATCGAGATGTACAGCTTATTTGTGAACAAGAACTCATGAACAAGGCACTTCGCGCTGCCGTTGGCACGGCATATCTGTACACAGAAAAGGAATACATCAACGTCTAGCCTGTACGCTTAGAATATATCAACATACGTCTGAGAGAGAGACACACACACATGCACCAAATGAAGGGATCTGGAGAAGAGCGCTACACTCTAGCACTTACTACCCTCTGCATACAGTCATGAGCTTCCCTCTAGTAGTATATACACCAGTAGAAATTACGGGCACACAGGTGTGTGTGTAGTGGTCGTTGAGTGTATATCCACCAATGGAAACCACGGGCACACCACGTGTGTAACGTGTGTGTGTACGTAGTAGAGAGATGTGCGCATGCATCAGAGAGTCATAAGTAGGCAACAGGGAAGGAGAGAGAACTGCTGACCACAACATGACTGCAGTAGGAAGCCTTTCGCGTATGTTATGCACATGCACAGCTCATGCTTCTTTTCTTTTCGAGTGTTGCTGTCTGAAGCAAGTACACACTGTACGCAGGCCTCTATCGGTGAGGAAAGGCAGCGAGAATCTCAAGATGCATAACTCGCAGGGCGTAACAGACAGGCCGTGTGTGATGTATATATTTATCAAAGTGCGTTCGTAAGTACATTCATAGAATACATACATGCATACACACATTACCAGAAAACGGAACGCCTGTGGTGTTAGTGACACAGAGACAAACTTAGGACGCCTTGAGCCGTGGTGCAGTATACGTGGTCATCATTCTTCTGATTGCGTTTGCTCCCTGTAGTACAGGCTGCAGGGCGCGCGCTAGTGCATGCTGCAGGCTGTGGGACTTTTTATCTGTCGTCACGCAAGTAGAGTCGCTGTTTGTGCATGCATAGTAATGATAGCTCAGTGGCTTGCACGATTCCCTTAAACACTTTAATCTGTCACCAAAGAACACGTATTCTCAAGTACATCTCGGCCTGAGTATACGTACGTGTGTCTCTATCAATGGAACTGTCACTGTCCATAGTAGTACGGGGTGGTGTGTGAAAAACAGGGTAGCCGTGGCAACAACTACACGGGTGGGCCCTGGAGCTGCGGCACGATGTATCGATGCTTAACAATACGAAATACTCACTGTGTCCTTGTGTTCCTTTCCCACACGTGTCGGAGTCCCTTAAGAATAAAGAAGAATTGACCTGCTACCACCACTTCACCACACGAAGGACTACCCACGTAGGTACGTATGCTAATGTGGGTGAGGGGTGTATCACCGCGGCGACTGTGTACGGCACAGAAGAGAATGTAGCATCGACTGTTTGCTGGGCAGGCGAGCGTACCGAGTGTGTAGGGGCTCACACTTTTTTCGGGCGCCCGTTTTCAATTCTAGCTACTGGTGGCTGTCTGCCGTTCGCTATATTACCATCCAGGTGCATGTTATCATAGTATGACATTGTTCTGTGTGAGAGAGGAGCTTTCGTGTCTGTGCACTTGTGGGAGTCGCTCAATGCTGCAGAAGCAGTGCCCGTGAAGACAACAGCACCGAAACGACAGCACTGAACGAGCAGGAGGAAACTGAAAGGAAGTACACTCCAATCACTGGAGCTGAGCTAAGGGGATATGTCGATCTAGTCGTGAAAGTTTACAGAAAAGGAGAAGACCCGCGATATCCCCAAGGAGGCAAAATGTCACAGTATCTGCATGCACTGCAGCCCGGACAGTATGTGGATGTCCAGGGCCTGTTGGGTAAGTGATCACCACATATATATATATATACATGGCGTACACAGAGAGTGATGCTCTCGGGTAAGTGATCACCACATATATCTACATAGCATATACAGAGAGTAAAATGCTCTCGCCCTTGGCGACATCTGCAACGTCGACA
This sequence comes from Ochotona princeps, assembly GCF_030435755.1. Lineage (NCBI taxonomy): Eukaryota > Metazoa > Chordata > Mammalia > Lagomorpha > Ochotonidae > Ochotona > Ochotona princeps. Next base: position 6,031 of record NW_026701597.1, on the reverse strand, counting down.
AGATTGTTGTTCACACTGTCCTCCGTGCCTTCTCACGGACTTCCAAGCCTTAAGAGTGCCGCATTCTACTGCTGCCGCTGCTGCTGCCGCTGCTGCTGCTGCTTACACTGTTGTCGGACGTCTGTAGTAGTATGTGGAGCCTGCCTCAGGGCCCTAGAGGCGTGGGCATATAACCCTGTGTTCAAGACAGACCGTGTAATCTATTATATATATATCTACGTATGTAGATACGTCTGACATATATATATATATATGGGCTATAAGCTTCCTGCATATATTCGGCGCGAACAGCGTGTACACACCCCCTTTCTGAAGACGTCTGTTCTGACGAAGGTACAATATGACGGGGGAGAGTCGTATATGCACACACTGAATGCACTTGTGCATGCATGTATGGTAAAGAAATGTACTCTGATTTGTGCGGTTGGTGGAGGAGGGGGTATATGTCTCCCTGAAAGAAAGGACGAAGAGAGTATACGTACGTGTATTGAGGCTCTGTGTGTCTGTCTGTCTGCATGCGTGTAAGAGTGATCAGCGTCGCCTCATATAGATTTTGTGCGGCGGTAATTACTGCGAGCGTGGTAACGGGCAGTTTTCCTGGTGAATGAAAGGTCCTCGCAAATTGCACAAGTAGATTTCCACAACTATGCACAAAAATGCATACAAGCAGTATCTGCAAACACATGAGCCTACGCTGTTTACTGCATACTTCACGCATACGTTGCAAGGCAGTTATTATTTCGAGAGTAGTGACGGTGTATCTACTTGGTGAGAGCATACGCGCTTGCAGTTCACAATGAACTCCCGCAAATACACATATACAAATGTCTACCACGTAGTACGACGTGCCTCTGATGCAGACGTACGTACCCCTGCGTTCTTGCACCTTCGCTGTTTGTGAAAAGACTGGCAGCACTCTTGCCGGGAGCCTACGCGTTTTTTTTTCTCTGCGTGCTTGCGGATGATGTACGCCTATGCGTCCGATAAACTGTCTGTCTTGCTAAGTGGGTAATACGCAATTACTCTAGGACACTATTTCCACCAACACGCACTGTGAAAAGCTCTGCATAACTTTCAAGCCTCTTCATGCGTTGAGGCTGGACTCTGTGGAGCGTGCACGTTTAAATATGCCCCCGTCTGTTTGTGAAGAGACTGACACTACACCTACTACTATGTTGCTGCCGTACATATCGCTCTCTCGTTTCACTGCTTGACTTGCTGTCACGTTCCTATAGATATATATGTAGTATATCGCTACTGCATGTGTCGCCAATGCGTCTAGACGTCCTCACATACATCGTTCGTGTATCGCTGTGCTGGGGCAGGACACACATCTCTATTCGAAATCGGTGCTTGTACACAACTTATGTTGATGTATATACAAAGGAAAGACGTATTCCCATTTGTTTTATGCGTGCTGATAAACGTGGCTGTTTGTATGCACAGTGACTCCCACACAGTAAAGTGTCAACAGTACATAACGTCGCCTCATATAATGTACACTACTGCAATACTTGTAGGTGTTCTACACACCCACAAACATACACACAACACAACTGATACATATAAATACTACATATGGCTATATATATATACATGTATACATACATATACACGTATATACATATATATACATATATACTTACATACAAATATATCTACACATATATATGTATATATCTTTCACTTGTTGTTCGAGTGATTGATCATAATGCGCGTCCTTGTAGTGGGTATGTGTGCCCTTACGGTTTTGCTACATTAGCGCGACTGGAACGTATTACAGAGGACCAACTATGTTTTGCACCATATTGCACATATATATATGTGTACATGTGTGTGTATATATACGTATTCTCTCGTTAAGTCTTGGTAGTAGTAGTAGTAGTAGTGGTAGTAGTAGTAGTAGTAGTACTAGTAGCAGCAGTAGTAGAAGTAGCAGAAGGTAGTGGAGTTTTTCCCAATAGGTCGTTTGCCCTCTTTCTTGTATTATGAGTGATCAGAGCCATCTACATACGCTGCTACGTCATATGGTAGAACTGCCTTCCTCTCCTGCTGATGTTGCCTCGATGCACATTCACTCTCTTTCAGTCCTGTAGTTTCTCTAATGTTCTGGACTTGTTTGACTTGTGTGAGCAGAAGGATCGACTACTTAGGCAGAGGAAGCTTCTTAGTATCTCGTAAACCTCTGCCGCAGAAAAAGAGCGTGGGACTGCTGAGCGGAGGGACGGGCATTACTCCAATGTACCAACTGATACATGCAGTTCTGTGCAACCCCTCTGATTCTACTTCACTGACATTGCTATATGCAAGTAAAACTGAAGAAGATATCTTGCTGAGAAAAGGTAACTATGATGTATTCCCATACAAGTGGGGCTCCCTCGGTGTCTGTGCGTGTATGTGTGTGTGTGTATGCGTCGTTCGAGTTGTTCTAAGAGATATATTCCTAGCAAATGATCTCGTTTCTCAATACACGTGGCACTGTGTCTATCGCATATCTTTTCTGTCGCTGGAGTCACCTCGAGGAAAACAGTAAACGGTCATACTGTCATACCGCGTGCAAGGAGCTTCTCCACTAAGAGACAAATTGCGAAACATCTATCAGACAAGTGGGTCTGTGTAGTGTCTACTCGCGAAAGTGTTCAATCGCACATACATTTTTACACACACCATAGATATACATATATATACTTACATATATATATACGTATATGTATATGCATAGGTGAAATGCTGTCCAACCCACCCGCCCACACACACATATGCCGCGGAGGGTAGTCCGTACCCTGAAAATGTGCGTGTGTGTGTGTGTTTATATAAGTGTGTCGAAGAAACGCGCAGCATACAGGAAGAACACACTCATCTTATTTGTCCTGTCACTGGTCAATATGCAGGGGCCTGATATGCAGTGGCTTTAAAGTAGAAGTATAGACGTGTTCCCGATCTCCGATTCTCAATGCTTCCTTATATATCGAGATAGACCTTCCGCGTATCTGCGTGTGAGATCGCCCACGACTGTATATACATATACACGTATATGTGGACCACATGTGTCGATGTCCGTGGAAAAATTTGGTGAAGACACTTTTTCTACGGTGTGTCTTAAGCAACTCACGTCTATCTCCACATATGTGTACACCCTGTGTGCCGTCGTCGGCGGAAAATGATCACTACGCACTACCTATGGGCGCGTGTCTCCATCATATCTCCTGTGTATACACAGCTCGACTTCCATATGATTAACGCCACACATAGGCACTTGGCGCGTGTCTTCAGCATATCTCCTGTAAATACACAACTCGGAGTCTATATGATGAACGCCACACATGCGCACTTCTATGGCACATGTCTTTATCATGTCTTCTTTATATAGACATCTGTGTGTGCAACACATTCGTCAACGTCCGCATTTTTTCCGTATATGATTGATAGGGACTTGTATAACGTTTCTGTTTTTCTGAGTCTCCTTCCGCCGCATGAGCTTACCAGCGGCGGAGCTGAAAACAGCTTCGGGAAGGATGGAGGGAACCAACAGACGCCGTCTGGTACGTTTGTGCAGATTTACTTTTCGCAGGCACAGAAGACAGTCTCACGGCTCGACAGACATTCACGTTATGAACGTGGACACAGCTAAAAGTTTCGTTGAGTGCATGTCTGTTAGTAACTACCTTGTGTGTGTCTTCTCAAGTATTATTCTGATTACGTAGAGACTCTAGTGCATTTTACTACCCACATGCAGTGAAAACTGAGGCCCCTTCTTCTGTTGTGTCAGTGGTAATGGCTGTCTTCCAGAGGCAGGAAATAGGCAGTCTTTCTCCATCGTACACCGCCATTTTATGTGTAGTCGTCCTCCTCCTCTCTCCCCCGCGACGGCGGCACTCCTGCGCAGCTGCAGGCGTATAATTATGAGAACGCTTAGAGGGCCGGTGCTGTACGGCGGAGGTATAAGAAACACTAAGAACTGTCTCCACACACTTTGTTACAGTCTTTAGGTGGATGCGTAGGCTACAGCAATAATCCAATTGATGGAATTCTATTGACGTGTTCTCCTTCTATATTCGTGTGCTTCGCGAACGTGAGGCGTTCACTTACATAGGCGCGTCACCTCTCTCTATTTGTGTCCATTGAGTACATGTCGACGGCGTCTTTGTGTTGTAGCGTACTGTTTACGCACATGCACGCACTGTTTCATCGGCTTAGCACAATAGATGACATACAGGAGTATTTTTCTGTTCTGTGTGAAGCCTTTGTTCACGCTATAAAAAGCTACGTATATATGTATATATATATATATGTCTTTGAGACGGCTTCGATAAACTAGCGTGCACACCACGTTAGCTCGGTGTCTTTCTCTACATATTTATGTAGATATGTATACGTCATAGCGCTTGGCGTCGTCGTAGGTCCTTCGCACACAAATGCACACTTATCATACCTAGTCGAGGAAGTCCACTCGTTCTTCACACCGTAGAACAGGGTACACGCTTTTGTCCAAGTACGCTTAACGTCGACATCATTATAATTTGGGGAAATTGTAAGTATGCTGATAATACGGCTGCTACTAATAATGATAGCCAATACTGATCGCCAATACATGCAAAGGACACAACAGGAATCAGGATCACAGGACCAAAATGAATTGTTATACTGGTTTCACGACTACCACTGAAAGTAGTAATAATAGTAATGATAGCCAATTCATGCAATAGACATGTTGGTTGTTTTTGAGGCAGCTTTCTCTAGTGTGCGGCTTGTACTACTACTCTTATTCCTACTACTACTACTGGCGCTGTCACACGCTAGTAGTTCTGACTCTGTTGTTCTATTTGCTCAGAACTTGATGCACTTGCAGAACAACATAAAAACCAGCTACGGGTGTATTACACAGTGGCGAGAGCTTCTACGTCGTGGCCCTTCTATCGTGGATTTATTGATAAACGCATGATCGAAGAGACCCATGCCCCACCACCCGCTACAGATACACTCATTCTTATATGCGGCTCGCCTATTATGATGAGCAGCTGCAGACGGGATCTGCTTGAGCTCGGATATACTAAGGAGGAAACTTCTCGACTTCTGATTGTCTGCATGGCGATCGCCATGTATACGAAATAACCCGTGCACACGTGAACTACGGGGAAAGACCAGAGAATATAAGCGAGAAGAAAAACCCCTAGGTGTGCTTGAACTCACCGGCAGACGTAAGAGAGCTTCGAAGTATAATGTGCTATCGCGAAAAGGTAAACCTACGTTTCCAGATTTCGACAGGAAAGGATGTTATTTACTTGTGCCACAGCAACAACCGTACACGGGGTATATGTCTACCTGAGCCCACATGTCGCCACGTTATAAATCACTGAAATAAATGTAAACACCACATATCATATACCTTTTCAGACACAAAAGAAGAAAGCTACGATCTTACCATAATGCGCGTGAAAAACCACTGAGTTGCAATGGTTCGTTTGTGCCTCCTTTATCAATCAACCTCCCAAAGTAGCAAGTTGTACTGTAAGTTTGAAGGAATTTCCGACTTCATTTCTTTTCAGGTGTACGAGTGAAACCCAGCTTTTCTGTACGGCGTCGCCATGTTAAGAAAAAGAACGACTCTGTGCGTAGTAGTCGTGTGTATCTCCTTTTCTTGGAGGTTCTGTTCAAGCTTGTATATTTACGTATATGGGTACGCAGGGGTCCTTTTTTCTCGCCGTCACTAGTGTTTGTGAAGACGATCGACAATTCGTTGACACCTCTGCGCGATAGTATGAAGGGAGGATATGCGGTGTAAGCGCCTGCATAGAGGCCCGCACAGAAGAGACTGTGCTGTCTTCTCGCTGGTGTTAATGACATCACGACACGCCCACGTATCTGCAGATCTTGTTGAACTGCAAACTGTTGCACGTAGTTACCTCCATCGTTAGTCGGATGCAAAAAGGTAGCGCACCCTGGAAGCATGATTATACAGAAAGAATTTGAATTGTACACCACACATGCTAAGCACAACCACTTAACCCAAAAATCAAATGTTTGAAGCCCT